>NC_081190.1:65369709-65589709 GCF_902713425.1 Acipenser ruthenus
CTTTTCTGTTGAGCACTACTGACACCGTTGAAAATACCATCCTAACTACTAACATCCAAAAATAAAAAAGAAAAAAAGAAAAAAAATAACATTTTATGCCCCGGTAGCTGCGATGTGGAGTCTTGCATGCCCCTGTAGCTGCGATATGGAGTCTTTCCATCCACCTCCGTTTACTTCAACCGGAGGCGCATGCAATTTATATATATATATATATATATATATATATATATATATATATATATATATATATATCTTTGCATGCCCCGGTAGCTAAATGCTTAGTTACGGCTCTGGTCAAAACCAAAGCCCATGGCCAGTATACAATATTTTTCTGTATGCATTATTTTCTGTTGAGCACTACTGACACCGTTGAAAATACCATCCTAACTACTAACATCCAAAAATAAAAAAGAAAAAAAGAAAAAAAATAACATTTTATGCCCCGGTAGCTGCGATGTGGAGTCTTGCATGCCCCTGTAGCTGCGATATGGAGTCTTTCCATCCACCTCCGTTTGCTTCAACCGGAGGCGCATGCAATTTATATATATATATATATATATATATATATATATATATATATATATATATATATATATATATATATATATATATTTGCATGCCCCGGTAGCTAAATGCTTAGTTACGGCTCTGGGCAAATCCAAAGCCCATGGCCAGTATACAATATTTTTCTGTATGCATTCTTTTCTGTTGAGCACTACTGACACCGTTGAAACGGTGAGTCTTAGGTCGCCTGCGGATACATTAGTCCAATCAATGCGTCTGAACCTGGGGTGTAATCCCAAGGTAACTGCTCACTGTTAAGAGGTTTGAAGACGTTAATTCACGTTTTAAATAATACAGTGTCCCCTTCAGACTTGTTAAAGGAGAGTTTCAGAAATAACATTCAAAACTATGCGCGAGTAAATACCATCCTAACTCCTAACATCCAAAAAAAAAAGGAAAAAAAGAACATTTTATGCCCGGTAGCTGCGATATGGAGTCTTGCATGCCCCTGTAGTTGTGATATGGAGTCTTTCCATCCACCTCCGTTTGCTTCAACCGGAGGCGCATGCAATTTATATATATATATATATATATATATATATATATATATATATATATATATATATATATATATATATATATATATATTTGCATGCCCCGGTAGCTAAATGCTTAGTTACGGCTCTGGGCAAATCAAAGCCCATGGCCAGTATACAATATTTTTCTGTATGCACTCTTTTCTGTTGAGCACTACTGACACCGTTGAAAATACCATCCTAACTACTAACATCCAAAAATAAAAAAGAAAAAAAGAAAAAAAATAACATTTTATGCCCCTGTAGCTGCGATGTGGAGTCTTGCATGCCCCTGTAGCTGCGATATGGAGTCTTTCCATCCACCTCCGTTTGCTTCAACCGGAGGCGCATGCAATTTATATATATATATATATATATATATATATATATATATATATATATATATATATATATATATATATATTTGCATGCCCCGGTAGCTAAATGCTTAGTTACGGCTCTGGGCAAAACCAAAGCCCATGGCCAGTATACAATATTTTTCTGTATGCATTCTTTTCTGTTGAGCACTACTGACACCGTTGAAACGGTGAGTCTTAGGTCGCCTGCGGATACATTAGTCCAATCAATGCGTCTGAACCTGGGGTGTAATCCCAAGGTAACTGCTCACTGTTAACAGTTTTGAAGACGTTAATTCACGTTTTAAATAATACAGTGTCCCCTTCAGACTTGTTAAAGGAGAGTTTCAGAAATAACATTCAAAACTATGCGCGAGTAAATACCATCCTAACTCCTAACATCCAAAAAAAAAAAAAAAAAAAGGAAAAAAAATAACATTTTATGCCCCGGTAGCTGCGATATGGAGTCTTGCATGCCCCTGTAGTTGTGATATGGAGTCTTTCCATCCACCTCCGTTTACTTCAACCGGAGGCGCATGCAATTTATATATATATATATATATATATATATATATATATATATATATATATATATATATATATATATATATATATATATATATATATCTTTGCATGCCCCGGTAGCTAAATGCTTAGTTACGGCTCTGGGCAAAACCAAAGCCCATGGCCAGTATACAATATTTTTCTGTATGCATTCTTTTCTGTTGAGCACTACTGACACCGTTGAAAATACCATCCTAACTACTAACATCCAAAAATAAAAAAGAAAAAAATAAAAAAAATAACATTTTATTCCCCGGTAGCTGCGATGTGGAGTCTTGCATGCCCCTGTAGCTGCGATATGGAGTCTTTCCATCCACCTCCGTTTACTTCAACCGGAGGCGCATGCAATTTATATATATATATATATATATATATATATATATATATATATATATATATATATATATATATATATATATCTTTGCATGCCCCGGTAGCTAAATGCTTAGTTACGGCTCTGGTCAAAACCAAAGCCCATGGCCAGTATACAATATTTTTCTGTATGCATTATTTTCTGTTGAGCACTACTGACACCGTTGAAAATACCATCCTAACTACTAACATCCAAAAATAAAAAAGAAAAAAAGAAAAAAAATAACATTTTATGCCCGGTAGCTGCGATATGGAGTCTTGCATGCCCCTGTAGTTGTGATATGGAGTCTTTCCATCCACCTCCGTTTGCTTCAACCGGAGGCGCATGCAATTTATATATATATATATATATATATATATATATATATATATATATATATATATATATATATATATTTGCATGCCCCGGTAGCTAAATGCTTAGTTACGGCTCTGGGCAAATCCAAAGCCCATGGCCAGTATACAATATTTTTCTGTATGCATTCTTTTCTGTTGAGCACTACTGACACCGTTGAAAATACCATCCTAACTACTAACATCCAAAAATAAAAAATAAAAAAAGAAAAAAAATAACATTTTATGCCCCTGTAGCTGCGATGTGGAGTCTTGCATGCCCCTGTAGCTGCGATATGGAGTCGTTCCATCCACCTCCGTTTGCTTCAACCGGAGGCGCGTGCAATTTATATATATATATATATATATATATATATATATATATATATATATATATATATATATATATATTTGCATGCCCCGGTAGCTAAATGCTTAGTTACGGCTCTGGGCAAAACCAAAGCCCATGGCCAGTATACAATATTTTTCTGTATGCATTCTTTTCTGTTGAGCACTACTGACACCGTTGAGACGGTGAGTCTTAGGTCGCCTGCGGATACATTAGTCCAATCAATGCGTCTGAACCTGGGGTGTAATCCCAAGGTAACTGCTCACTGTTAACAGGTTTGAAGACGTTAATTCACGTTTTAAATAATACAGTGTCCCCTTCAGACTTGTTAAAGGAGAGTTTCAGAAATAACATTCAAAACTATGCGCGAGTAAATACCATCCTAACTCCTAACATCCAAAAAAAAAAAAAAAAAAAAAAGGAAAAAAAATAACATTTTATCCCCGGTAGCTGCGATATGGAGTCTTGCATGCCCCTGTAGTTGTGATATGGAGTCTTTCCATCCACCTCCGTTTGCTTCAACCGGAGGCGCATGCAATTTATATATATATATATATATATATATATATATATATATATATATATATATATATGCATGCCCCGGTAGCTAAATGCTTAGTTACGGCTCTGGGCAAAACCAAAGCCCATGGCCAGTATACAATATTTTTCTGTATGCATTCTTTTCTGTTGAGCACTACTGACACCGTTGAAAATACCATCCTAACTACTAACATCCAAAAATAAAAAAGAAAAAAAGAAAAAAAATAACATTTTATGCCCCGGTAGCTGCGATGTGGAGTCTTGCATGCCCCTGTAGCTGCGATATGGAGTCTTTCCATCCACCTCCGTTTGCTTCAACCGGAGGCGCATGCAATTTATATATATATATATATATATATATATATATATATATATATATATATATATATATATATATATATATATATATTTGCATGCCCCGGTAGCTAAATGCTTAGTTACGGCTCTGGGCAAAACCAAAGCCCATGGCCAGTATACAATATTTTTCTGTATGCATTCTTTTCTGTTGAGCACTACTGACACCGTTGAGACGGTGAGTCTTAGGTCGCCTGCGGATACATTAGTCCAATCAATGCGTCTGAACCTGGGGTGTAATCCCAAGGTAACTGCTCACTGTTAACAGGTTTGAAGACGTTAATTCACGTTTTAAATAATACAGTGTCCCCTTCAGACTTGTTAAAGGAGAGTTTCAGAAATAACATTCAAAACTATGCGCGAGTAAATACCATCCTAACTCCTAACATCCAAAAAAAAAAAAAAAAAAAAAAGGAAAAAAAATAACATTTTATCCCCGGTAGCTGCGATATGGAGTCTTGCATGCCCCTGTAGTTGTGATATGGAGTCTTTCCATCCACCTCCGTTTGCTTCAACCAGAGGCGCATGCAATTTATATATATATATATATATATATATATATATATATATATATATATATATATATATATATATATATATATATGCATGCCCCGGTAGCTAAATGCTTAGTTACGGCTCTGGGCAAAACCAAAGCCCATGGCCAGTATACAATATTTTTCTGTATGCATTCTTTTCTGTTGAGCACTACTGACACCGTTGAAAATACCATCCTAACTACTAACATCCAAAAATAAAAAAGAAAAAAAGAAAAAAAATAACATTTTATGCCCCGGTAGCTGCGATGTGGAGTCTTGCATGCCCCTGTAGCTGCGATATGGAGTCTTTCCATCCACCTCCGTTTGCTTCAACCGGAGGCGCATGCAATTTATATATATATATATATATATATATATATATATATATATATATATATATATATATATATATATATATATATATATATATTTGCATGCCCCGGTAGCTAAATGCTTAGTTACGGCTCTGGGCAAATCGAAAGCCCATGGCCAGTATACAATATTTTTCTGTATGCATTCTTTTCTGTTGAGCACTACTGACACCGTTGAAACGGTGAGTCTTAGGTCGCCTGCGGATACATTAGTCCAATCAATGCGTCTGAACCTGGGGTGTAATCACAAGGTAACTGCTCACTGTTAACAGGTTTGAAGACGTTAATTCACGTTTTAAATAATACAGTGTCCCCTTCAGACTTGTTAAAGGAGAGTTTCAGAAATAACATTAAAAACTATGCGCGAGTAAATACCATCCTAACTCCTAACATCCAAAAAAAAAAGGAAAAAAAGAACATTTTATGCCCGGTAGCTGCGATATGGAGTCTTGCATGCCCCTGTAGTTGTGATATGGAGTCTTTCCATCCACCTCCGTTTGCTTCAACTGGAGGCGCATGCAAATATATATATATATATATATATATATATATATATATATATATATATATATATATATATATATATATATATATATATATATATATATATATATATATATATATATATATATATATATATATATATAAATTGCATGCGCCTCCGGTTGAAGCAAACTTCTCGCAGCTACAGGGGCATGCAAGACTCCACATCGCAGCTACAGGGGCATAAAATGTTATTTTTTTTCTTTTTTTCTTTTTTATTTTTGGATGTTAGTAGTTAGGATGGTATTTTCAACGGTGTCAGTAGTGCTCAACAGAAAAGAATGCATATGGAGTCTTGCATGCCCCTGTAGTTGTGATATGGAGTCTTTCCATCCACCTCCGTTTGCTTCAACTGTAGGCGCATGCAATTTATATATATATATATATATATATATATATATATATATATATATATATATATATATATATATATTTGCATGCCCCGGTAGCTAAATGCTTAGTTACGGCTCTGGGCAAATCCAAAGCCCATGGCCAGTATACAATATTTTTCTGTATGCATTCTTTTCTGTTGAGCACTACTGACACCGTTGAAACGGTGAGTCTTAGGTCGCCTGCGGATACATTAGTCCAATCAATGCGTCTGAACCTGGGGTGTAATCCCAAGGTAACTGCTCACTGTTAACAGGTTTGAAGACGTTAATTCACGTTTTAAATAATACAGTGTCCCCTTCAGACTTGTTACAGGAGAGTTTCAGAAATAACATTCAAAACTATGCGCGAGTAAATACCATCCTAACTACTAACATCCAAAAATAAAAAAGAAAAAAAAAGAAAAAAAATAACATTTTATGCCCCTGTAGCTGCGATGTGGAGTCTTGCATGCCCCTGTAGCTGCGATATGGAGTCTTTCCATCCACCTCCGTTTGCTTCAACCGGAGGCGCATGCAATTTATATATATATATATATATATATATATATATATATATATATATATATATAGATAGATATATATATATATATATATATATCTGCATGCCCCGGTAGCTAAATGCTTAGTTACGGCTCTGGGCAAAACCAAAGCCCATGGCCAGTATACAATATTTTTCTGTATGCATTCTTTTCTGTTGAGCATTACTGACACCGTTGAAACGGTGAGTCTTAGGTCGCCTGCGGATACATTAGTCCAATCAATGCGTCTGAACCTGGGGTGTAATCCCTAGGTAACTGCTCACTGTTAACAGGTCTGAAGACGTTAATTCACGTTTTAAGTAATACAGTGTCCCCTTCAGACTTGTTAAAGGAGAGTATCAGAAATAACATTCAAAACTATGCGCGAGTAAATACCATCCTAACTCCTAACATCCAAAAAAAAAAAAAAAAAAAGGAAAAAAAATAACATTTTATGCCCCGGTAGCTGCGATATGGAGTCTTGCATGCCCCTGTAGTTGTGATATGGAGTCTTTCCATCCACCTCCGTTTGCTTCAACCGGAGGCGCATGCAATTTATATATATATATATATATATATATATATATATATATATATATATATATATATATATATATATATATATATATATATATATATGCATGCCCCGGTAGCTAAATGCTTAGTTACGGCTCTGGGCAAAACCAAAGCCCATGGCCAGTATACAATATTTTTCTGTATGCATTCTTTTCTGTTGAGCACTACTGACACCGTTGAAACGGTGAGTCTTAGGTCGCCTGCGGATACATTAGTCCAATCAATGCGTCTGAACCTGGGGTGTAATCCCAAGGTAACTGCTCACTGTTAACAGGTTTGAAGACGTTAATTCACGTTTTAAATAATACAGTGTCCCCTTCAGACTTGTAAAAGGAGAGTTTCAGAAATAACATTCAAAACTATGCGCGAGTAAATACCATCCTAAATCCTAACATCCAAAAAAAAAAGAAAAAAAAAGAAAAAAAATACATTATATGCCCCGGTAGCTGCGATATGGAGTCTTGCATGCACCTGTAGTTGTGATATGGAGTCTTTCCATCCACCTCCGTTTTCTTCAACCGGAGGCGCATGCAATTTATATATATATATATATATATATATATATATATATATATATATATATATATATATATATATATATATATATATATATTTGCATGCCCCGGTAGCTAAATGCTTAGTTACGGCTCTGGGCAAAACCAAAGACCATGGCCAGTATACAATATTTTTCTGTATGCATTCTTTTCTGTTGAGCACTTCTGACACCGTTGAAACGCTGAGTCTTAGGTCGCCTGCGGATACATTAGTCCAATCAATGCGTCTGAACCTGGTGTGTAATCCCAAGGTAACTGCTCACTGTTAACAGGTCTGAAGACGTTAATTCACGTTTTAAATAATACAGTGTCCCCTTCAGACTTGTTAAAGGAGAGATTCGGAAATAACATTCAAAACTATGCGCGAGTAAATACCATCCTAACTCCTAATATCCCCCCCCCATCCCCCCCCCCCCCCCCCCCAAAAAAAAAAAAAAAAAACATTTTATTCCCCGGTAGCTGCGATATGGAGTCTTGCATGCCCCGGTAGCTGCGATGTGGAGTCTTTCCATCCACCTCCGTTTGCTTCAACCGGAGGCGCATGCAATTATATAGTTACGGCTCTTGCCAAAACCAAAGCCCATGGCCAGTATACAATATTTTTCTGTATGCATTCTTTTCTGTTGAGCACTACTGACACCGTTGAAACGCTGAGTCTTAGGTCGCCTGCGGATACATTAGTCCAATCAATGCGTCTGAACCTGGGGTGTAATCCCAAGGTAACTGCTCACTGTTAACAGGTCTGAAGACGTTAATTCACGTTTTAAATAATACAGTGTCCCCTTCAGACTTGTTAAAGGAGAGATTCGGAAATAACATTCAAAACTATGCGCGAGTAAATACCATCCTAACTCCTAATATCCCCCCCCCCCCCCCCCCCCCCCCAAAAAAAAAGAAAATATAACATTTTATTCCCCGGTAGCTGCGATATGGAGTCTTGCATGCCCCGGTAGCTGCGATATGGAGTCTTTCCATCCACCTCCGTTTGCTTCAACCGGAGGCGCATGCAATTTATATATATATATATATATATATATATATATATATATATATATATATATATATATATATCTGCATGCCCCGGTAGCTAAATGCTTAGTTACGGCTCTGGGCAAAACCAAAGCCCATGGCCAGTATACAATATTTTTCTGTATGCATTCTTTTCTGTTGAGCACTACTGACACCGTTGAAACGCTGAGTCTTAGGTCGCCTGCGGATACATTAGTCCAATCAATGCGTCTGAACCTGGGGTGTAATCCCAAGGTAACTGCTCACTGTTAACAGGTCTGAAGACGTTAATTCACGTTTTAAATAATACAGTGTCCCCTTCAGACTTGTTAAAGGAGAGATTCAGAAATAACATTCAAAACTATGCGCGAGTAAATACCATCCTAACTCCTAACATCCCAAAAAAAAAAGAAAAAAAGAAAAAAAAAAAAACATTTCATTTCCCTGTAGCTGCGATATGGAGTCTTGAATGCCCCTGTAGCTGCGATATGGAGTCTTTCCATCCACCTCCGTTTGCTTCAACCGGAGGCGCATGCAATTTATATATATATATATATATATATATATATATATATATATATATATATATATATATATATATATATATATATCTGCATGCCCCGGTAGCTAAATGCTTAGTTACGGCTCTGGGCAAAACCAAAGCCCATGGCCAGTATACAATATTTTTCTGTATGCATTATTTTCTGTTGAGCACTACTGACACCGTTGAAAAGGTGAGTTTTAGGTCGCCTGCGGATACATTAGTCTAATCAATGCGTCTGAACCTGGGGTGTAATCCCAAGGTAACTGCTCACTGTTAACAGGTTTGAAGACGTTAATTCACGTTTTAAATAATACAGTGTCCCCTTCAGACTTGTTAAAGGAGAGTTTCAGAAATAACATTCAAAACTATGCGCGAGTAAATACCATCCTAACTCCTAACATCCAAAAAAAATAAAAAATAAATAAATAAATAAATAACATTTTATGCCCCGGTAGCTGCGATATGGAGTCTTGCATGCCCCTGTAGTTGTGATATGGAGTCTTTCCATCCACCTCCGTTTGCTTCAACCGGAGGCGCATGCAATTTATATATATATATATATATATATATATATATATATATATATATATATATATATATATATATATATATATATATATATATTTGCATGCCCCGGTAGCTAAATGCTTAGTTTAGCTACCGGGGCAGTATACAATGGGGCAGTACCGGGGCAGTATAAAATATTTTTCTGTATGCATTCTTTTCTGTTGAGGACTACTGACACCGTTGAAACGGTGAGTCTTAGGTCGCCTGCGGATACATTAGTCCAATCAATGCGTCTGAACCTGGGGTGTAATCCCAAGGTAACTGCTCAATGTTAACAGGTCTGAAGACGTTAATTCACGTTTTAAGTAATACAGTATCCCCTTCAGACATGTTAAAGGAGAGATTCGGAAATAACATTCAAAACTATGCGCGAGTAAATACCATCCTAACTCCTAACATCCAAAAATGAAAAAGAAAAAAAGAAAAAAAAATAACATTTTATGCCCCTGTAGCTGCGATATGGAGTCTTTCCATCCACCTCCGTCTGCTTCAACCGGAGGCGCATGCAATTTATATATATATATATATATATATATATATATATATATATATATATATATATATATATATATATATATATATATTTGCATGCCCCGGTAGCTAAATGCTTAGTTACGGCTCTAACCAAAACCAAAGCCCATGACCAGTATACAATATTTTTCTGTATGCATTCTTTTCTGTTGAGCACTACTGACACCGTTGAAACGGTGAGTCTTAGGTCGCCTGCGGATACATTAGTCCAATCAATGCGTCTGAACCTGGGGTGTAATCCCAAGGTAACTGCTCACTGTTAAGAGGTCTGAAGACGTTAATTCACGTTTTAAATAGTACAGTGTCCCCTTCAGACTTGTTAAAGGAGAGATTCAGAAATAACATTCAAAACTATGCGCGAGTAAATACCATCCTAACTCCTAAAATCAAGAAAAAAAAGAAAATAAATAACATTTTATGCCCCGGTAGCTGCGATATGGAGTCTTGCATGCCCCTGTATTTGTGATATGGAGTCTTTCCATCCACCTCCGTTTGCTTCAACCGGAGGCGCATGCAATTTATATATATATATATATATATATATATATATATATATATATATATATATATATATATATATATATATATATATATATATATATTTGCATGCCCCGGTAGCTAAATGCTTAGTTACGGCTCTGGGCAAAACCAAAGCCCATGGCCAGTATACAATATTTTTCTGTATGCATTCTTTTCTGTTGAGCACTACTGACACCGTTGAAACGGTGAGTCTTAGGTCGCCTGCGGATACATTAGTCCAATCAATGCGTCTGAACCTGGGGTGTAATCCCAAGGTATCTGCTCACTGTTAACAGGTTTGAAGACGTTAATTCACGTTTTAAATAATACAGTGTCCCCTTCAGACTTGTTAAAGGAGAGTTTCAGAAATAACATTCAAAACTATGTGCGAGTAAATACCATCCTAACTCCTAACATCCAAAAAAAAAAAAAAAAAAAGGAGAAAAAATAACATATTATGCCCCGGTAGCTGCGATATGGAGTCTTGCATGCCAAAGGTAGTTGTGATATGGAGTCTTTCCATCCACCTCCGTTTGCTTCAACCGGAGGCGCATGCAATTTATATATATATATATATATATATATATATATATATATATATATTTGCATGCCCCGGTAGCTAAATGCTTAGTTACGGCTCTGGGCAAAACCAAAGCCCATGGCCAGTATACAATATTTTTCTGTATGCATTCTTTTCTGTTGAGCACTACTGACACCGTTGAAACGGTGAGTCTTAGGTCGCCTGCGGATACATTAGTCCAATCAATGCGTCTGAACCTGGGGTGTAATCCCAAGGTATCTGCTCACTGTTAACAGGTTTGAAGACGTTAATTCACGTTTTAAATAATACAGTGTCCCCTTCAGACTTGTTAAAGGAGAGTTTCAGAAATAACATTCAAAACTATGCGCGAGTAAATACCATCCTAACTCCTAAAATCAAGAAAAAAAAAGAAAATAAATAACATTTTATGCCCCGGTAGCTGCGATATGGAGTCTTGCATGCCCCTGTATTTGTGATATGGAGTCTTTCCATCCACCTCCGTTTGCTTCAACCGGAGGCGCATGCAATTTATATATATATATATATATATATATATATATATATATATATATATATATATATATATATATATATATATATTTGCATGCCCCGGTAGCTAAATGCTTAGTTACGGCTCTGGGCAAAACCAAAGCCCATGGCCAGTATACAATATTTTTCTGTATGCATTCTTTTCTGTTGAGCACTACTGACACCGTTGAAACGGTGAGTCTTAGGTCGCCTGCGGATACATTAGTCCAATCAATGCGTCTGAACCTGGGGTGTAATCCCAAGGTATCTGCTCACTGTTAACAGGTTTGAAGACGTTAATTCACGTTTTAAATAATACAGTGTCCCCTTCAGACTTGTTAAAGGAGAGTTTCAGAAATAACATTCAAAACTATGTGCGAGTAAATACCATCCTAACTCCTAACATCCAAAAAAAAAAAAAAAAAAAGGAGAAAAAATAACATATTATGCCCCGGTAGCTGCGATATGGAGTCTTGCATGCCAAAGGTAGTTGTGATATGGAGTCTTTCCATCCACCTCCGTTTGCTTCAACCGGAGGCGCATGCAATTTATATATATATATATATATATATATATATATATATATATATATATATATATATATATATATATATATATATATATTGCATGCCCCGGTAGCTAAATGCTTAGTTACGGCTCTGGGCAAAACCAAAGCCCATGGCCAGTATACAATATTTTTCTGTATGCATTCTTTTCTGTTGAGCACTACTGACACCGTTGAAACGGTGAGTCTTAGGTCGCCTGCGGATACATTAGTCCAATCAATGCGTCTGAACCTGGGGTGTAATCCCAAGGTATCTGCTCACTGTTAACAGGTTTGAAGACGTTAATTCACGTTTTAAATAATACAGTGTCCCCTTCAGACTTGTTAAAGGAGAGTTTCAGAAATAACATTCAAAACTATGCGCGAGTAAATACCATCCTAACTCCTAAAATCAAGAAAAAAAAAGAAAATAAATAACATTTTATGCCCCGGTAGCTGCGATATGGAGTCTTGCATGCCCCTGTATTTGTGATATGGAGTCTTTCCATCCACCTCCGTTTGCTTCAACCGGAGGCGCATGCAATTTATATATATATATATATATATATATATATATATATATATATATATATATATATATATATATATATATATATATATATATATATATTTGCATGCCCCGGTAGCTAAATGCTTAGTTACGGCTCTGGGCAAAACCAAAGCCCATGGCCAGTATACAATATGTTTCTGTATGCATTCTTTTCTGTTGAGCACTACTGACACCGTTGAAACGGTGAGTCTTAGGTCGCCTGCGGATACATTAGTCCAATCAATGCGTCTGAACCTGGGGTGTAATCCCAAGGTATCTGCTCACTGTTAACAGGTTTGATGACGTTAATTCACGTTTTAAATAATACAGTGTCCCCTTCAGACTTGTTAAAGGAGAGTTTCAGAAATAACATTCAAAACTATGTGCGAGTAAATACCATCCTAACTCCTAACATCCAAAAAAAAAAAAAAAAAAAGGAGAAAAAATAACATATTATGCCCCGGTAGCTGCGATATGGAGTCTTGCATGCCAAAGGTAGTTGTGATATGGAGTCTTTCCATCCACCTCCGTTTGCTTCAACCGGAGGCGCATGCAATTTATATATATATATATATATATATATATATATATATATATATATATATATATATATATTTGCATGCCCCGGTAGCTAAATGCTTAGTTACGGCTCTAGCCAAAACCAAAGCCCATGACCAGTATACAATATTTTTCTGTATGCATTCTTTTCTGTTGAGCACTACTGACACCGTTGAAACGTTGAGTCTTAGGTCGCCTGCGGATACATTAGTCCAATCAATGCGTCTGAACCTGGGGTGTAATCCCAAGGTAACTGCTCACTGTTAACAGGTTTGAAGACGGTAATTCACGTTTTAAGTAATACAGTGTCCCCTTCAGACATGTTAAAGGAGAGATTCGGAAATAACATTCAAAACTATGCGCGAGTAAATACCATCCTAACTCCTAAAATCCAAAAATAAAAAAGAAAAAAGAAAAAAAAATAACATTTTATGCCCCTGTAGCTGCGACATGGAGTCTTGCATGCAACTGTAGCTGCGATATGGAGTCTTTCCATCCACCTCCGTTTGCTTCAACCGGAGGCGCATGCAATTTATATATATATATATATATATTTGCATGCCCCGGTAGCTAAATGCTTAGTTACGGCTCTGGGCAAAACCAAAGCCCATGGCCAGTATACAATATTTTTCTGTATGTATTCTTTTCTGTTGAGCACTACTGACACCGTTGAAACGGTGAGTCTTAGGTCGCCTGCGGATACATTAGTCCAATCAATGCGTCTGAACCTGGGGTGTAATCCCAAGGTAACTGCTCACTGTTAACAGGTTTGAAGACGTTAATTCACTTTTTAAGTAATACAGTGTCCCCTTCAGACTTGTTAAAGGAGAGATTCAGAAATAACATTCAAAACTATGCGCGAGTAAATACCATCCTAACTCCTAACATCCAAAAAAAAAAAAAAAAGAAAAAAATAACAATATATATATATATATATATATATATATATATATATATATATATATATATATATATATATATATTTTTGCATGCCCCGGTAGCTAAATGCTTAGTTACGTCTCTAGCCAAAACCAAAGCCCATGACCAGTATACAATATTTTTCTGTATGCATTCTTTTCTGTTGAGCACTACTGACACCGTTGAAACGGTGAGTCTTAGGTCTCCTGCGGATACATTAGTCCAATCAATGCGTCTGAACCTGGGGTGTAATCCCAAGGTAACTGCTCACTGTTAAGAGGTCTGAAGACGTTAATTCACGTTTTAAATAATACAGTGTCCCCTTCAGACTTGTTAAAGGAGAGTTTCAGAAATAACATTCAAAACTATGCGCGAGTAAATACCATCCAACTACTAACATCCAAAAATAAAAAAGAAAAAAAGAAAAAAAATAACATTTTATGCCCCTGTAGCTGCGATGTGGAGTCTTGCATGCCCCTGTAGCTGCGATATGGAGTCTTTCAATCCACCTCCGTTTGCTTCAACCGGAGGCGCATGCAATTTATATATATATATATATATATATATATTTGCATGCCCCGGTAGCTAAATGCTTAGTTACGGCTCTAGCCAAAACCAAAGCCCATGACCAGTATACAATATTTTTCTGTATGCATTCTTTTCTGTTGAGCACTACTGACACCGTTGAAACGTTGAGTCTTAGGTCGCCTGCGGATACATTAGTCCAATCAATGCGTCTGAACCTGGGGTGTAATCCCAAGGTAACTGCTCACTGTTAACAGGTTTGAAGACGGTAATTCACGTTTTAAGTAATACAGTGTCCCCTTCAGACATGTTAAAGGAGAGATTCGGAAATAACATTCAAAACTATGCGCGAGTAAATACCATCCTAACTCCTAAAATCCAAAAATAAAAAAGAAAAAAGCAAAAAAAATAACATTTTATGCCCCTGTAGCTGCGACATGGAGTCTTGCATGCAACTGTAGCTGCGATATGGAGTCTTTCCATCCACCTCCGTTTGCTTCAACCGGAGGCGCATGCAATTTATATATATATATATATATATATATATATATATATATATATATATTTGCATGCCCCGGTAGCTAAATGCTTAGTTACGGCTCTGGGCAAAACCAAAGCCCATGGCCAGTATACAATATTTTTCTGTATGTATTCTTTTCTGTTGAGCACTACTGACACCGTTGAAACGGTGAGTCTTAGGTCGCCTGCGGATACATTAGTCCAATCAATGCGTCTGAACCTGGGGTGTAATCCCAAGGTAACTGCTCACTGTTAACAGGTTTGAAGACGTTAATTCAGTTTTTAAGTAATACAGTGTCCCCTTCAGACTTGTTAAAGGAGAGATTCAGAAATAACATTCAAAACTATGCGCGAGTAAATACCATCCTAACTCCTAACATCCAAAAAAAAAAAAAAAAGAAAAAAATAACAATATATATATATATATATATATATATATATATATATATATATATATATATATATATATATATATATCTTTGCATGCCCCGGTAGCTAAATGCTTAGTTACGGCTCTAGCCAAAACCAAAGCCCATGACCAGTATACAATATTTTTCTGTATGCATTCTTTTCTGTTGAGCACTACTGACACCGTTGAAACGGTGAGTCTTAGGTCTCCTGCGGATACATTAGTCCAATCAATGCGTCTGAACCTGGGGTGTAATCCCAAGGTAACTGCTCACTGTTAAGAGGTCTGAAGACGTTAATTCACGTTTTAAATAATACAGTGTCCCCTTCAGACTTGTTAAAGGAGAGTTTCAGAAATAACATTCAAAACTATGCGCGAGTAAATACCATCCTAACTACTAACATCCAAAAATAAAAAAGAAAAAAAGAAAAAAAATAACATTTTATGCCCCTGTAGCTGCGATGTGGAGTCTTGCATGCCCCTGTAGCTGCGATATGGAGTCTTTCAATCCACCTCCGTTTGCTTCAACCGGAGGCGCATGCAATTTATATATATATATATATATATATATATATATATATATATATATATATATATATATATATATATATATTTGCATGCCCCGGTAGCTAAATGCTTAGTTACGGCTCTAGCCAAAACCAAAGCCCATGACCAGTATACAATATTTTTCTGTATGCATTCTTTTCTGTTGAGCACTGCGGATACATTAGTCCAATCAATGCGTCTGAACCTGGGGTGTAATCCCAAGGTAACTGCTCACTGTTAACAGGTTTGAAGACGGTAATTCACGTTTTAAGTAATACAGTGTCCCCTTCAGACATGTTAAAGGAGAGATTCGGAAATAACATTCAAAACTATGCGCGAGTAAATACCATCCTAAATCCTAACATCCAAAAAAAAAAAAAAAAAAAGAAAAAAATAACTATATATATATATATATATATATATATATATATATATATATATATATATATATATATAATTGCATGCCCCGGTAGCTACGATATGGAGTCTTTCCATCCACCTCCGGTTGCTTCAACCGGAGGTGCATGCAATTTATATATATATATATATATATATATATATATATATATATATATATATATATATATATATATATGCTTGCCCCGGTATGTGAACCTTGTTTTAACTGCTTGAAATATTGCTACCTGTTAATATGTGAATGGAATTGTTTTATTATATCAGTGCCGTTTGAAACTAGGTATTGGTATTGGAAGTTTACAATAAAGAAACGCTTGCTAAAATGTATCTGATTTTCTTGGTGACCTTGTTCCTACATTTTTAGATCTGTTATCTGAATAAAAAGAACCTAAAGGATATTCTGTAATTTGTTCGGTGCCTTATCGCACTGAACTGGCGTAGTCAAGCTACATTAGTACTTTCACATTCAACACTTGCTATATCCTGTGATACTTTGGAATTAAAGACAGGTTTGTGGTGCGTTTGTACACTTCCGTGACCTTGCAGGTGTTACATGCCTTTTCCTCCTTACTTCGAGTCTCGGATATCGATTTTGCCACTGTGAATGCAATAGTTGAACATTTGTCTGCTTGACTTAGTTTCTTAGTTTTCTCTGATAATATATGATGGCGCGTTTGAAATTGTGGGTACATTAATCAGTAGAAACTTGATTATAGTGCATCGCTGTATAGCGTTTATAAGCTTAGGGTGTGTACTGCCTCGACCAGCAGCCCAGGTGATAGGCTCTCAAGCCAAGCATGTTTGAAGCAATTATTCAGACTCATTTTCATTAAGTGTACAAGAATACTTTTTTTCTGAATGAATGAACAGTGAGACTGGAGGTCAAGTAAAAACTGCAGTTCCAACCACATAACAATTACATAAAAATTGTTTAAAACAAAGGGTAAACTTGTACTTTTTGTCATAAGAAAACAGCAGTACTATAAAAAAAAATCATAGTAACACAATTTGACAACCATTCATTTTTCACAGGGAAGTCTTTGTCAATGTTGTCTGTCTTTCCCGTAGGTACTTGTTAGATCCATAGGAACATTCTAAACTGAAGATCAAATGCTTCTTAGACTGAAAGTTGTAAGTTTCATAAATTACTGAAACTTTCTAGTAGGATAATGGCAACACATAGGATATTTTATCTAAATATTATTATTATTATTATTATTATTATTATTATTATTATTATTATTATTATTATTATTATTATTATTATTACCATTTACCATTGTTACCATTTAACTTTATATTACACAGGCTGTGTAATATACACAGGCTGGCATTTTATGGTGAAAAAATGTCTAATCCAGCAGGTTTATAATTATTAGGGTGGCTCTGCCACTGTTCACATAGTTTTATGTAAATAAAATGGTGGGACTGTCTCCAATTTATAATGTTTTAAATATTAAATGGGATGTAATAAATACATGTTTTTGGAGAACTGAAGGAATTAACCTTGCATTCTGTTTATTGTTTATTACCATAGTCTTGGTTGGACAAATATTGGGGATGAAGAACTCATTGAATTACTTGAGCCCCTAAGGAAGAACCAAACACGTAAGCAGATGTGTTAAGTTAAAATTTTAAAAAGACCATCTTGAGTAATATTTATAGCAGATACAATGGTATTCTCAACATATTTTAAGCAAAATGTACTGACTGAGAAGTGGCTTGGTGACAGAAAGTGGTAAATTAAAACAAACTGCTCAAAGCCTACAACTTAACTCCAATATCAACCTGATAAAGACATATTACTATGACTATAGCCTTGCAAATACTATACCTAGCAGCAAAAAGTGTAATCTCCCACATTACCAGGGACTGTTTTCTGGAAATGGAAGCAGACCAATTAAGGATTTTAACCAGCACACAATTCCATAGAATAGACATATCTGGAAGGGATAGACCAAGTGGTAGCCTAGATATATATGTGTGTTTTGAGAAGGAAGAGTGTGTTTTTTTTTTCTATATTTTATTGAACCTCAAACTAAAACTGTAAATTTGAATTGTAACTGTAGATACATGTTCCCTGTTGGTTGGAGAGTGTGTTTTACTGCTATTTAAAAAACGATATAATAGAGACTTTTTTAATGATCTTAGGAATATATTAGGCATGTCATTTGAACTATAGTAAATTAAATCAATCTAAAATATGTACATTTCTAATTTTCTCTTTTTAGGGAGCCCAGGAGTGGATACGAGATAGATATAGATAGATAGAGTGCATGTTTTACTATCTTGTGGCCACAAGATAGTAAGTCATGCATCTTGTTTGTCCTTCTATTTGGGAATAGACTATTAATTCCTTCCTTGCTTGTAAACAGTGTATCAGCCAATTGTGTTAGTTTCGCAAATGTGCCTTTTTATATGTCAATTTAGAACTATTTTAACAGTAGAATACTTTAATATTTTTTTCTATCTTTTAACAGGATTGAAGGAAATAGCATCAGTTATAAAAGCCTTTTTAAATGTATTGAACTTTGTTCAAATAATACCTCTTTGAAAAAAAGTGTAAGTACTGTGTAAATATTTTATTTGTACAGTTTTGAAACACAGTAGATTTTTATTCTGCTGGCTGTTATTTCTGGATTAAATGGGAAACTTAATATTAATTATAGTATTTAATTCTTAAAACAGAGTCCCAATACCATCTCAACAAAGAGTGAGCCTGCAGTTAAAGTTAAAATAAAATCTGTACAAGTAAATGCTATAGAGAAAAGGGTTGTTAGGCTGTTTTATGTTAAGAGGACAAATAAATATTTTTAGAGTCTTGTTTATTTAACACCTTTTAATTTACAGTATATCATTTTAGGTTTTGTAAACAGCCTATGTGTGAGATTCAAGGATGCCACACAATGTATTGTGCGATGTGTTTTTTTTTTTTAATTTGTGGCAAAAACATGTTTTGCCCTTGTTAGCGATCGCAAGTCATAACAGCAATGCACTGCTATATTTAGCAAATTAAACCTTTATTTTGACCTCACTGGAATAAGGTTGTCTGTACTGAAGTCTACATTTCACCCTGAGGTTAAGGGCCACACACATGCAAGTAGTTTCAGAGTTGAATCCTCTCTGAGGCCAAAGCTCATTTCATGGGCATCCCAGAACACCTAATCTTTGGCAACAGGCCTGGCCCTTTTAAGTATAGATGATTTGTAATTATTGCATTAACCATGCTATGATGTATAATCCGCTTGTGGTCCGTTTTGCCCTCCCAAAAATGTTCATGTAAGAACACATATCATGGGGCTATAAGTAGATAAAAGAATGAATATTGAGGGTATATTGTATTGTTTTTAATATATATTGGGATTGTATAGTGCTATTTGGAATATTGTAAATGAAGAAGCAGAAAAGCTGAAGAGGGACTCCCCTGAGAATTTCTTCATCATCAGCTTCAGTGATGACAGTCTGTGGCAGGGATGGGGCAAGAGGATCCTGCAGAGGTGTGAAGAGAGCAATGATGAGAAGCTTGTCAATATTCTAGTCAAACTATACAACCCTGGTTATAACTTCAGCATTGGTTGGGTGCAGCAGTGACACACAACACTAGGGCAGCTGATAAGAACCAGGAGAAAGCATTGGAATTATGAGGATATAAAAAAGAAACTGGAAAAGCTTGAAAAAAAATTGAATTTCTGATCTTTACTTTGTTATCAACTCCCCCAACACACACACTTCTAGTTAAGTGCTGCTACTATAATGATCATGCTTATATTGATTAATAGTTAAACTTTCTGTTAAAATATAATTCTTTAGGAATCAGTTTACTCTATTTTACCATTTTATGTACTTTATCAGAAAATGGCCCTTACTATAACTGCAGTTCGTTTCATTGGCCTTTTACTTTATTTGATTCTGAAGCTCTTTGGAGATGGCTTTGCCATAAAAAGCACAACATAAACGTAATTTAATTGATTGATATTTCTCAAACACAGTTCTAGCTGTAGGATGTTTCTCCTTTATAATGTGCTTGCTATTATGTCACTGTGACTGAAATTGGGTGCTTGTATTCACTTTACATCAGGTTATATTACATATTCCAACTCAGTTATATTGTAGGATGCAAAACAGAAATTAAGATACACAGATGTTTTGAATTGGGTACAACTTTGTGAAACAATGTACCCTAATCTCTTTCCATGTTACCAAAACATTTAGATACAGTATCTCAAAATAAACTGTAAGTAATTTCAAGGTATCTCTAAATGACTTCCTGTGAAAATGCTCTATGTTTTGAATGGACTTCCTGTCCCCTTAGAGATATCCCTAAATGAACAGGATGTTTGATTTAATGATTTTGAGATATCTTAAAATGATTTAAAGATACTGTATATCTGAAAATGCTAAATGAAAAAGCTCAATTTAAAAGATAAGTGAAAATAATTTTGCGATGCGCTACCTTTAAATATTTGAAGATACCTTAAAATATTTAGACATGTTTGGAAACGATTTAGAGATATCTTAAAATATATCGAGATATCTCTAAATGATAACTTGGCTTGCCATAGGCTTCCAATAGCTATCAATCCGTGACCGCAGAAACGCAGTTTAAAACTGTAAAACGCAGTTTGTAACTGTAAAATGGGGGAAAAAATACTACGGTTCTAATTTACACTTACAAATCTGCTTTCCGCTCGCTCGACACTTTTGAGAGTGAAATTGCTATCAAAAATACGAGCGCGCAGAAATGCAGTTTGTAACTGTAAAATGAAAAAAATACAACCTCTCAATTTATTTTTTTCAATTACGGTTCTATTCTGCGCGCGCTCGAGTCCCTTTTCACATTTACAGTTTTTTCTGCGCACGCTCGAAACTCAGTCTACGCTTACAAATCTTTTTGAGAGTGATTTCACGCTCCAAAAAAAAAAAAAAAAAAAAACTGCAAATGTGTAGCTCAGGCAGCCTAGTTAGTTGATTGTCTGCACTGTCGATCGGTCATTTATTGGTCATATTTAGTGATTTAATAACTATACGTTTAGCATCTATGTACATGTGTTAAAACTAGACAAAGCGCCACTATGCACACGTAAAGAAAACATTACATATAAAACCTTATGTAAAAAAAGATCGAAATAGGATTGTTTGTACCAGAGGCTGTGAAGCGTCCGTCGCTGATTCCTCCGCCAAGGGCTGTGTACGGTAGCTGTGATGAACAGTGACCGGTCGACAGTGCAAGTGTTTGCTGGGTGGGTGATACTTCAGGAGCAAGTTGGTTGCTATCATATTCAACGGCTTAAAATAAAACAACTTGCTAAGACACTAAAGTGATACTGTACTAAAACAGTAGCTTAATATCTGTATTCACTTGTTTGTTTCCACATTCTGCTGAATGGTTAATCTATGCAGCTGATGACTGCAATGAATTCAGTATGTTTATATTTTACAAATGTTGTGTCTCGAATTGGTGACTGTACCTGTGATTGTGTGCAGTTGTAACATGTGAAATAGCATGCTGCTGTAGCAGGACTACTTGATAAGGGGATTGTAATCTGTTTTCTCCTAGGTAACCAGGCTTCTTTCAAATGTTTTGTTGTACGTTGCTTTATTGCACATGTCGTTTTTTTTTAATTGATTTAGTGGTGTCTTAATTAGATAATTGCCCTGGTTATTTAAATTGTTCCTTTGTTTGCGATGGGGAGAGGAAGTAGCATTAATAAGGCCTTACAGGGCATGCGACATTAAAGGAACACCGATATAGAACTGGAGTGCATGAGAATGGGTTATGTATGGAATGTAGTGGAAAGGAAACAGTGGAGCATCTGAGGGATTGCAATATTTCCAATATTTTTTTTGAAATGGTACAGGTGATAGAAAAATAGAAAAAGGTATTATTGGGTGTATTGCAAAATATATTAGGAAGACTCAAGAATATTTAACATACAGAGATTTTAAAAGGTTAAGTGTTCACAGCAGTTTTAATAGCCAAATCTGAACAGTAGGTGGTGACAATAAGTTTTGCTAGAAACTTGGTGACCATTAACAGAACAGAAGAAGAAACAGGAGAGAAGAAGGGACGGTAGGTGTGGGACTTGGTATTCGGTGTGCCGCTATAGAGGGGAGTGCTCGGAAGACGCATTTTGTCGGTGTCCTGCGGTGTTAAAGCCAGGTGAGTATAATTCTAAAAGTAAAGTGTTTGGCATTTGGAAATCTTGCATATTGAATAAAGCTCCAAGACATGTGGTTACTTCCCGGTCTCAGGTTGTGTTTTTGTTGGATCAAAGCATTAAAGCGGCAGGTTAAGAGCCCCATACCTTCTGTTTGCTTATTATTACTAAACGCTGTGTCCTTCTCCTCTCATCTGGTTTAAAACGGGGAAAGCCTTTTTATTTGATTTCGCTGGCCAGCAATTACGGTTGGGGAGGCATTTCTTCTTTGTCAAAGTAGGTCAGTCAGTTTGGGGCTTGCCTTCAGTGCACTGTAAAGGCCTGGTCTCGCAGGCGACAACAAGGTGGCCACACACTGGCGACATTTCTCCCACTTAGGACGGTGTTCTATTTTTCAGGCAACACGAGGGCAACATTTTCAATAACAGCCAATTAAATTTGATAGTAGTGTCACATGATAAGGCTCGACCATAACGTCAGACCGTGTATATGATGCATTCTGATTCCTGCATTTCATCCAATTAATTGTATGTAGTCTATAGATATGCATTACAGTGTGTATGTGGATAAGCGAATGTTAATGTCCACAATTACAATACATATTTAAACTATGAATACTATTCTACAATAATAAAATACACGTGTAGCATATTTTTTAAAATAGTTTTTTTTATTAATTTGCTGTGTATGCAGTTATTTAATTAAATAATAATAATTATTAAATTTGGCATGGTTTTGTTTGTAGAAGGTGTGTGTTACTAACTGGTGCGGGTGAGGACAACAGCCACCTAACTGACCTGCTAGTTAGTTAAGAACATAAAGTTTACAAACGAGATGAGGCCAATCTTGCTTGTTTGATTGTTAGTAGCTTATTGATCCCAGAATCTCATCAAGCAGCTTCTTGAAGGATCCCAGGGTGTCAGCTTCAACAACATTACTGGGGAGTCGGTTCCAGACCCTCAAAATTCTTTGTGTAAAAAAGTGCCTTCTATTTTCTGTTCTGAATGCCCCTTTATCTAATCTCTATTTGTGACCCCCGGTCCTTGTTTCTTTTTTCAGGTCAAAAAAGTCCCCTGGGTCGACATTGTCTGTACCGTTTAGAACTTGGAATTCAGATCACTGCGAAGTCTTCTTTGTTCAAGACTGAACAGATTCAATTCTTTTAGCCTGTCTGCATACGACATGCCTTTTAAACCCGGGATAATTCTGGTCGCACTTCTTTGCACTCTTTCTAGAGTAGCAATATCCTTTTTGTAACGAGGTGACCAGAACTGAACACAATATTCTAGATGAGGTCTTGCTAATGTATTGTAAAGTTTTAACATTACTTCCCTTGATTTAAATTCAACACTTTTCACAATATATCCGAGCATCTTGTTGGCCTTTTTTATAGCTTCCCCACATTGTCTAGATCAAGACATTTCTGAGTCAACATAAACTCCTAGGTCTTTTTCATAGATTCCTTCTTCAATTTCAGTATCTCCCATATGATATTTATAATGCACATTATTATTGCCTGCGTGCAGTACCTTACACTTTTCTCTATTAAATGTTATTTGCCATGTGTCTGCCCAGTTCTGAATGCTGTCTAGATCATTTTGATTGACCTTTGCTGCTGGAACAGTGTTTGCCACTCCTCCTATTTATGTGTTGTCTGCAAATTTAACAAGTTTGCTTACTATACCAGAATCTCTCTCTCTCTCTCTCTCTCTCTCGATTTGTATGTACAAATAATGTGATATCTTTTAACAATTATAAGTCGTCCTGGATAAGGGTGTCTGCTAAGAAATAAATAATAAATACAAATATAACTGGGTTTATATAATGTGTGTCAGTCTGCCAGTCTATTAAATTAACCATTAAATTAATCCTTAATCCTTGGGGACCCCTGTATACTACTGCTGACTTTTCAAATACAGTTGCTCTCCTGTGTGTTTTTATTAACTATTTGGTTTTGTTGAAGAATCCTTGCTGGGGAGATCTGTTTCTATCTATCCACCATCGGTCAATGAGAAATGCAATTGTTGCTAGGCCCTTGTCTAAGGACCCTTCCTGTTGAATACAGTGTATTTTTTAGCTGCCTTTATTTAAATGTTAAACCTTTAGGTAGAGTTCGGGGGGCGAGAGCTAGGGCTTTTCTAATTTCAGCCTGTCAATCATCATTAATCTCTATGTCAATCATCATCGAAATCCTATTTAAAGCTTAGTCACATCTATCTCCCTTTTCAAATGTTTTGCTTTTCCCTCCTCCTCCTTTTGTACCATGTGTCTCCGCTGGGGGGGCAAGTGATCTCACTGCCCAACCTTGGGTCAGGCTATGTCACTATGTCACCCCCGGCCACACCTATCCTCTCGCAGCTCATGCGCTATTACTTAACTAAAATCAGAGGCTCATTCTTTCTTCATACTATTTGCTCAGGTTTTAGCCTGCTGTGTGCTTAGCGCTCAATGTCCCAACTAACCTTTCTACTTTCTACCTATTTCCAGATTCCCTGAGGGAGCTCTCTGCTCCCATCGCAAGCAGCTCTCCAATAAACAGGGTAACTACTTTTCTGTCCGTTCAATTTTCAGGTTTGCATCCACTACCTATTCCACCCTCAAGGGATTCAGGTTTGCATCCGCTACCTATCCTCAAGGGGTGCTGGGTACAGTCTTGGAGGCCACACCTCTCCTCATATAGCAAGACAACCTCTTTTATATTTTCTGTAGAGGTCTCTCTACCAACTCAAACTACAAACTAACAAACTATTCTTATAGCCTGGGCTCCTACCCGTGAACTGACTTTCTCTTATTAAAACTGTGATAGATTGTATTGTTTATTTGAACTGATTTTTATGTAACTGTGTGATTATTGTAATAAAACATTTTGGACTCTGCCTCTGCCACTCTGTTACTATCTCTGGTAGTAGTAATAGTACTATAGCTTATGTCAAAAGTCTAATTTATGACCCTTTTGACCTTTTTTTGACCTTATAGGTATGAATTTATGAATATATTATGAGGGGGCGTGGATTTATGAATATATGAATATATGATGAGGGGCGTGGAGTTATGAATTTATAATGAGGGGGCCGTGGATTTTATGATGGTTACAAGACAGATATGCTTATTGAATATAGGTAAATATATATATATATATATATATATACACACATACATACACCTATAATCTTATGGCACGTCTTTTATAAGATATGTTCAAAAATCAGGGTTTAATATGTTATTTATGTAATCAGGGGATAGCGGGTACCCAAGTTTTATACATGCTTATGTTAACTTATGCTTGGTGCAGACAACATTGAAGTCATAATATTTTTTACATAAGCCACTTAATGAAAAAGGAGAAAGTTTAAAATAGTGTATTAAAAGCAAAAAGAAAAACCAAAAAAGAAAACAACTTATTTAACATTTAAAAGCATTTAAACAAACATTACACACAGAAATCACAGTAAAACTTTGAGTTTTGTTGTTTTAAAAAGGGTTATAGACATTTATATATATATATATATATATATATATATATATATATATATATATATATATATATATATATATATATATATATATATATATATATATATATATATATATATATTGCATTTTACAGACAATTTTCAAAAATCATTGTTTAATAAGACGCATGAGGTTGTTCAAAGGTTTGAGGCGCTGTGATTTTTACATTTTATATGCTTATGTTAACTTATGCTTGGTGCAGACAACATTAAAGTCTTAGTATTTTTACATAAGACACTGTGAAAATAGGAGAAAGTTTAAAAGAGGGTATTAAAAGCAAAAAGAAAAAAAAACACGACTTAGCCATTTTAAAAGCATTTAAACATTACACACACACACAGAAATCAGAGTAGAGGTGCTGTGATTTTACATTTTGATATTTTTGGCGTATACATATTTTTTACTAGGCACCGTTAAAAGCAAAATATATTTACACATACAGAATCCAATAGATGAAACAGGAGAAAGTTTAAAACAGCGTATCACAAAAGCAATAGAAAAATGCAGAAAACAATTTATTACATACATAAATAACTGTACAACTTGAGCGTTAGTCGTTTTGAAAGTGTATCGCTAAACAAAATAAAACAGATATTAAATTAAATATTTATAAAAGAACAAAAACAAAACAAAATCTACCAGAGTACATAGTGGTTTACCCCAAGTTTGATATAAATGCTTATGTTAACTCATGCTTGGTGCAGACAACATTAAAGTCTTAATATTTTTTACATAAGACACTTAATGAAAAGAGAAAGTTTAAAAAGAGGGTATTAAAAGCATAAAGAAAAAAAACAATTTATATTTAAAATGCGTTTAAACATTACACACATAAATCACGGAACAACTGAGCATTAGTCGTTTTGAAAGTGTATCGCAAAACAAAATAAATTAGATATTAAATTAAATATTTATAAAAGAACAAAAACAAAACCAAATCTACCAGAGTACAAGTTCTGAAAAAAGCTCTCTCTTACCGTCTTCAAAAAAAAAAAAAACTCCCACCCCGGACAAAACGCACAAACCCTGCCTGAATTCTCTCCCTCTCACGCTTCTTCTCTCTTCAAACTTTAGCTGACGAATGACTGCAAAACATCGTTCTGTGACTTAAATAGGGGGCGTTCCTTTGGGCCCCAAACATGCGCGCGAAACACACATCCACATCCCCCTGAAGTTGTGTTTATTGGGGGAAATAAACAAATAAACCTCTAAAATGAAACAAGTTATAAAACAGATTGCATAAACGTTAACAAATGAGTGAGAATATTTTTTACCCTGAAACATGAAATTTATTATCAACTCTGAAAATGTGATCAACCGTGACTCTAATAATCTCTGCAGGGTCCTAATGCCCCAAAAGTATTGTATATGTACAATAATTATTATTTTAAACCAAACTTTTTATTTTTTACTTTACCTTAATTAACACCCCATGATCATTTACAAATGTATTCATTAACCCCTGGTTAGTTTAAGTCCCAGACACTTTCCATTATATGAGTACTTTGTTCACCATCCAGTTGGATTATATGGTCCTTTCACATTTTTGTTTTCTTAAACCAACCCTTTACACTATATATATATATATATATATATATATATATATATATATATATATATATATATATATATATATATATAAAGGGTGTGTGCAAGTGTTTGTAAGTTTTAATGCATATTAACCTATGTGCATAAACTGTATTTTGGTTGAAAAAAAAATGCAACATTGCCTTGAAGTCATGTATACTTCCAATAAATATTTGAAAGGTTCCTTATAGGGTATGCATTAACTACATCCTTACATTTTAATGGTAATGTTTATTTGAAGTACTGCACAAAAACTTGGTCTTATTTTGTCCTCATGTATTCCCATCATAGGGATGTCCCAGGGCCCTAGCTCACAGGCCCAGCATGGAGGCAAGGTAGAACAACACATGGGTGAGGGGAAATCAAAGGAGGTTTTTAGAATGCATGGCTTTATCAGATAAGGCTATCCTGTCTGGGTCCAAAGGAGTGAAGGGAGACATGGAGGATTCACTCTAATGAGTTAACACAGCATTTGACCAGAAGGGTCTCCAGCCCTTTTTACAGGCAACTGGAGAATACATCTGGTCTAAATTAGCCAGAAAGGCAGAAGGCGCAAAGGTCATTGAGCCAAAAAGACCAGTATGTGTGCGGGGCTGTTGCAGAGACTAAGAGATGCAGAGCCTTCCAAAATAGGTATATTAGAGTTATGGGTTAAATTAAATAAATACAACTGAAGGGGTTATTTGGGGAAATAAACATTATTTTTACTTTGTGTATTTAAGATTCATGAACAAACCCTGGTATTTGTGAGATGACAGGTGCAGTCATCATGTACCTTAAATTAGAAACTCCTCCTTTATAGATACATTTTCAATGTGTTATTTTACTGAACATAATTACAATATTCTTTTACAAGGTGCTCCAGGTGTTAATGCATGTGGATATGCAGGTTTGAACCTTAGGTGTCAATAATAACATAAATAAATACATCCTTATTTACATGAAAAACGCAGATATCTATACGCCCAGAATGCCTTATTTCTTTAAATTATTGTATACACTCTTTATTGTTCAGCTCTCATTAAATTGAATTTATTTATATACAAAATAATTAAATTCTCCCCGGTACTGTGAATGTCAGAAAATGACAGGTCGCCCCCCAAAGTTTGTGTTAAAAATATCCATACTTTAAGTTATACATACTTTAATTTTTTAATAATGGATTGATGCGTGGATTTGTTTAACTTCATATTCCCCCCAAATTGTTATGTTGGTAGGTTTGTAACACCGGGTCGGTGTTATTTTGGGGGTAGGTGTTTAAAAATGGTCCACCTTGTACTGCGCTTGACCGGGGTATGTGTAAATGATTTTAGTTCAGAAAACAAGCAAATGTCCACCTGAAAGGGGTACAATGTACTGAGTTGGTCCCTTAAAGTAATTTTTATATAATATTTCACCATTCATCAAATGTATGTGACTTTAACTGATGAGCAACAAATAGGGTTACATTGTAAATATCTAGGATTAGGGAGTTGAACTATAATTTGGCTTCTTCTTAGTGACTTATGCAGTAGTCAATCAAAGCAAGGACAGCGTCCCATTTTCTGACGTTACACAGGTCAAGTTGCGGTACACATACCGTATTCTGATTATATACCACTTACTGGTCCTATGCCAGAGCCACAAAAATAGAGGGAAACAAGGAGAAGAGTTATGTGTATATTTGAATAATAATAGTAGATTGTAGTCTACTGTCTGTTTAAACTTCCCAAAGTGTTACAAATGGTACTTTGTGGTGTATTATTATGAAAGAAAAGGTTTCTTTGACACCAGTCGCTACCAAAGAATCTTATGTAACGTGGGGCCGTGGTTATTTTTATTTGATGCATATCAAACATGTACAGTATAGAACTACAGGAGGTTTCTCTTTTACTACTTGCTTATGTTTTACTGTTAAAAATAAGGTATAGATTTATCTTGTTCAGAAGCAGGTTCAGATATCTGCTGTCTTTATACATTATGCATATTGTTTCATATTGTTTCTTTCTGTTCATATTCTGGATATATACAGGTTTGAACCTTAGGTGTCAATAATAACATAAATAAATACATCCTTATTTACATGATAAACGCAGATATCTATACGCACAGAATGCTTTATTTCTTTAAATTATTTTATACACTCTTTATTGTTGAGCTCTCATTAAATTGAATTTACTTATATACAAAATAATTAAATGCTCCCCGGTATTGTGAATGTCAGAATATGACAGGTCGCCCCCAAAGTTTGTGTTAAAAATATCCATACTTTAAGTTATACATACTTTAATTTTTTAATAATGGATTGATGCGTGGATTTGTTTAACTTCATATTCCCCCCAAATTGTTATGTTGGTAGGTTTGTAACAGGGGGTCGGTGTTATTTTGGGGGTAGGTGTTTAAAAATGGTCCACCTTGTACTGCGCTTGACCTGGGTATGTGCAAATGAATTTAGCTCAGAAAACAAGCAAATGTCCACCTGAAAGGGGTACAATGTACTGAGTTGGTCCCTTAAAGTAATTTTTATATAATATTTCACCATTCATCAAATGTATGTGACTTTAACTGATGAGCAACAAATAGGGTTACATTGTAAATATCTAGGATTAGGGAGTTGAACTATAATTTGGCTTCTTCTTAGTGACTTATGCAGTAGTCAATCAAATATGCAACTAAATTAAGGAATACTAACTTATTGTTGAATAGCTTCAGTATAAAAAGATAATAAATTAATTACAAAGGATAATTTCTGAAAGACAATATTTAAACTGTTGATTATATGGAGTTGTTAACTAAAAGTAGCCTACTAGGCTAGTACATGTCTAGCACCTGAACATGTCTCGTCTTAAAAAATGTTATCGTGGTAAGGTCATCAGGCAAGTTAGTACCACAACGTCTTCATTAACACATCCCTTTTTTAAACTGCTTAATAATACATAGAGAGGTATATAACGTCTAATTTGCAATAGATTGTCTATTTGTCTAACCTGCCTTTTATACATTTAACATGTTTTTGGTCACATGACAATAGAAAGACATACAACAATAAAGTGTTATGATCGGTAGTAAATACATCTCACATGCTGTCCCTAAATGAAAATGTTTAATTGCTTTATTCACCATATGCTTTTACTAATAATTATTGTAAGACAAACCATATTAGAACTATTACTTGTAGGGAAAAATACATCATAATTCTACTTAGAAGACAGCGGGGCCAGCTGATATTTTCCCTTGACCTATTTAGAGGTCTGGTTGAATGTGTTAAATTGTTTATATTTCAGGTTAATAGAATGATTGTATTGGGAAGTGAAACTGTTGATGGAATATTTTTTCGGTGCAAAATCTAAATGCAGAGATTACAGTTTTCTCAATTGCTAAAGTTAAATAAGCAGGCATGTGGCAGAAGCAGTAAAACTAAACCCACAGGTAGCTGTGTGGTTAGGGTTCAGGCTCCCACCATCTTCCTGAAACATCTCATTGGGTTTTACATTTCACCACAACCCACTGGTCCATAGCAACACTCTTTCTATTCAATTTATTATTATTATTATTATTATTATTATTATTATTATTATTATTATTATTATTATTATTATTATTATTTTTATTTATTTTTTTTTTTTTAACACAAGGGTACGTTTTGATCAAAACCTAAAGTTAATGAGACAATATGGTGTGTGGCAAGGCTGCAAATCTAAACACCATCATGCAGATAATTCTTTCTATTTTATTTATTTATTTATTTGGGTTGTATTATTTGTCATCCTTAAAAATCCTTTGGTATATTGATAATTTACCCCTAATCCATGCACTGTGTCTAAAAATAGTTTTTGCTGCTGTGCTTAAGACCAAGCATTCAACTTTCAAGTGGTTCTAAGAATTCCAACTGCTTGCTAAATTCTGTATAAATGGATCTCAATAAAGAGGGTGAATAAAGGAAACTCAATGACAGCATGCTCCGAACACGGTCACACCTCCCTCCCTGGAAGTAAAAAGAATCATTCTGTAAGCATTCATTCTTTGAATTGTTTACCTCCATGTTAAGAAAGCTATGCATCTTAACAGATGATATATGGTAAGACAACCACTTTTAAACCCCAAAGTTATCCCGCAGATTTATAAGCTTACATTTTGAAGAAAATATTTTTACACTTTTAGACGTTAAGGTAAAAAAATAAAAATAAAAAATAAAATAAAAAATCACAATGCTAGATTTAGATTGGATTTTTAAAGAACAGTAACATTCTTTGGAATAATTAGTTTGTAAATATACTTGATTCATTGTTTGCCAAATTGACAAATACAGATTTATACTACTCTATATATATTTATTTGAATTTACACCTTATGAGCAGAGTGGAACAATTGGGGGTCTAAAAAACGCAGATAGCATTTGTTAGAGGAAGGTCCCCCCCCAGAGAAGGCTTGTGAAATGTGTGAATCTTGATGCCTTAAGGTCTGGTCTCAGCAGGGTAGGCACTCCTAGTGATATTTCAAACTGACTTTAGTTTCAATCAAAAAGATTAGAAAGATGGACAGAGGAAGACACCCCGCAGAGAAGCATGGTTAGGTGTAAAAAACCTTTCGGATAGCTCCGTTATGATTCTACCACATTAGCAGACGTCTTGTCGGGGGCCTTCCTCTAACAAATGCTATCTGCGTTTTTTAGACCCCCAATTGTTCCACTCTGCTCATAAGGTGTAAATTCAAATAAATATATATAGAGTAGTATAAATCTGTATTTGTCAATTTGGCAAACAATGAATCAAGTATATTTACAAACTAATTATTCCAAAGAATGTTACTGTTCTTTAAAAATCCAATCTAAATCTAGCATTGTGATTTTTTATTTTATTTTTTATTTTTATTTTTTTACCTTAACGTCTAAAAGTGTAAAAATATTTTCTTCAAAATGTAAGCTTATAAATCTGCGGGATAACTTTGGGGTTTAAAAGTGGTTGTCTTACCATATATCATCTGTTAAGATGCATAGCTTTCTTAACATGGAGGTAAACAATTCAAAGAATGAATGCTTACAGAATGATTCTTTTTACTTCCAGGGAGGGAGGTGTGACCGTGTTCGGAGCATGCTGTCATTGAGTTTCCTTTATTCACCCTCTTTATTGAGATCCATTTATACAGAATTTAGCAAGCAGTTGGAATTCTTAGAACCACTTGAAAGTTGAATGCTTGGTCTTAAGCACAGCAGCAAAAACTATTTTTAGACACAGTGCATGGATTAGGGGTAAATTATCAATATACCAAAGGATTTTTAAGGATGACAAATAATACAACCCAAATAAATAAATAAATAAAATAGAAAGAATTATCTGCATGATGGTGTTTAGATTTGCAGCCTTGCCACACACCATATTGTCTCATTAACTTTAGGTTTTGATCAAAACGTACCCTTGTGTTAAAAAAAAAAAAAATAATAAAAATAATAATAATAATAATAATAATAATAATAATAATAATAATAATAATAATAATAATAATAAATTGAATAGAAAGAGTGTTGCTATGGACCAGTGGGTTGTGGTGAAATGTAAAACCCAATGAGATGTTTCAGGAAGATGGTGGGAGCCTGAACCCTAACCACACAGCTACCTGTGGGTTTAGTTTTACTGCTTCTGCCACATGCCTGCTTATTTAACTTTAGCAATTGAGAAAACTGTAATCTCTGCATTTAGATTTTGCACCGAAAAAATATTCCATCAACAGTTTCACTTCCCAATACAATCATTCTATTAACCTGAAATATAAACAATTTAACACATTCAACCAGACCTCTAAATAGGTCAAGGGAAAATATCAGCTGGCCCCGCTGTCTTCTAAGTAGAATTATGATGTATTTTTCCCTACAAGTAATAGTTCTAATATGGTTTGTCTTACAATAATTATTAGTAAAAGCATATGGTGAATAAAGCAATTAAACATTTTCATTTAGGGACAGCATGTGAGATGTATTTACTACCGATCATAACACTTTATTGTTGTATGTCTTTCTATTGTCATGTGACCAAAAACATGTTAAATGTATAAAAGGCAGGTTAGACAAATAGACAATCTATTGCAAATTAGACGTTATATACCTCTCTATGTATTATTAAGCAGTTTAAAAAAGGGATGTGTTAATGAAGACGTTGTGGTACTAACTTGCCTGATGACCTTACCACGATAACATTTTTTAAGACGAGACATGTTCAGGTGCTAGACATGTACTAGCCTAGTAGGCTACTTTTAGTTAACAACTCCATATAATCAACAGTTTAAATATTGTCTTTCAGAAATTATCCTTTGTAATTAATTTATTATCTTTTTATACTGAAGCTATTCAACAATAAGTTAGTATTCCTTAATTTAGTTGCATATTTGATTGACTACTGCATAAGTCACTAAGAAGAAGCCAAATTATAGTTCAACTCCCTAATCCTAGATATTTACAATGTAACCCTATTTGTTGCTCATCAGTTAAAGTCACATACATTTGATGAATGGTGAAATATTATATAAAAATTACTTTAAGGGACCAACTCAGTACATTGTACCCCTTTCAGGTGGACATTTGCTTGTTTTCTGAGCTAAATTCATTTGCACATACCCAGGTCAAGCGCAGTACAAGGTGGACCATTTTTAAACACCTACCCCCAAAATAACACCGACCCGGTGTTACAAACCTACCAACATAACAATTTGGGGGGAATATGAAGTTAAACAAATCCACGCATCAATCCATTATTAAAAAATTAAAGTATGTATAACTTAAAGTATGGATATTTTTAACACAAACTTTGGGGGCGACCTGTCATATTCTGACATTCACAATACCGGGGAGCATTTAATTATTTTGTATATAAGTAAATTCAATTTAATGAGAGCTCAACAATAAAGAGTGTATAAAATAATTTAAAGAAATAAAGCATTCTGTGCGTATAGATATCTGCGTTTATCATGTAAATAAGGATGTATTTATTTATGTTATTATTGACACCTAAGGTTCAAACCTGCATATCCACATGCATTAACACCTGGAGCACCTTGTAAAAGAATATTGTAATTATGTTCAGTAAAATAACACATTGAAAATGTATCTATAAAGGAGGAGTTTCTAATTTAAGGTACATGATGACTGCACCTGTCATCTCACAAATACCAGGGTTTGTTCATGAATCTTAAATACACAAAGTAAAAATAATGCACTTGTGTTTTTGGGGTGTATATAGAGCGTACCAAATATTGTAAAACATGTACCTCAAGAAAATAAATCCATAATAACGTATTGGAGACTGACCCCATTTCTTTGGAAAGATATAGGCAGGTTCACCAGACCACTCCCCCAAAGAAAGGGATGTCCCTCATTTCAGAAAAGATCTTTGGTCAGAGCTGGGGTCTCTCTCTCTAAAAAGCTGTTCTGTGCCTTTCTCAGGGAATCTAAATACAAATACATTAGCAGGATGCTATACTTTACTTATATTTTCTTTACTCTATATTTAACATGTTTAAAAAATGTTAAACTCTGTTCTGTTTTATTCATGTACATATGTATTTAATTTTCCTTCATTTGTTTGTTACAGAATCATAACATTTTGTTTTTATTCAATTATATTCAATTCAATAAGCTTTATTGGTATGACATGAATAAACAAGTTTTGCTAGCTTTTTAAAAAAACAAACAAAAAAAAAAAACAACAAAAAAAAAACATGATTAAACAGTTTTTGTTTATAGAATTGTTTCCAGGTTTCAATCTTAACGAAAGTAAGCAATCTCCTTAATGATAATGTTTATTTCCCCAAATAACCCCTTCAGTTGTATTTATTTAATTTAACCCATAACTCTAATATACCTATTTTGGAAGGCTCTGCATCTCTTAGGCTCTGAAACAGCCCCACACACATACTGGTCTTTTTGGCTCAATGACCTTTGCGCCTTCTGCCTTTCTGGCTAATTTAGACCAGATGTATTCTCCAGTTGCCTGTAAAAAGGGCTGGAGACCCTTCTGGTCAAATGCTGTGTTAACTCATTAGAGTGAATCCTCCATGTCTCCCTTCACTCCTTTGGACCCAGACAGGATAGCCTTATCTGATAAAGCCATGCATTCTAAAAACCTCCTTTGATTTCCCCTCACCCATGTGTTGTTCTACCTTGCCTCCATGCTGGGCCTGTGAGCTAGGGCCCTGGGACATCCCTATGATGGGAATACATGAGGACAAAATAAGACCAAGTTTTTGTGCAGTACTTCAAATAAACATTACCATTAAAATGTAAGGATGTAGTTAATGCATACCCTATAAGGAACCTTTCAAATATTTATTGGAAGTATACATGACTTCAAGGCAATGTTGCATTTTTTTTTCAACCAAAATACAGTTTATGCACATAGGTTAATATGCATTAAAACTTACAAACACTTGCACACACCCTTTATATATATATATATATATATATATATATATATATATATATATATATATATATATATATATATATATATATATAGAGTGTAAAGGGTTGGTTTAAGAAAACAAAAATGTGAAAGGACCATATAATCCAACTGGATGGTGAACAAAGTACTCATATAATGGAAAGTGTCTGGGACTTAAACTAACCAGGGGTTAATGAATACATTTGTAAATGATCATGGGGTGTTAATTAAGGTAAAGTAAAAAATAAAAAGTTTGGTTTAAAATAATAATTATTGTACATATACAATACTTTTGGGGCATTAGGACCCTGCAGAGATTATTAGAGTCACGGTTGATCACATTTTCAGAGTTGATAATAAATTTCATGTTTCAGGGTAAAAAATATTCTCACTCATTTGTTAACGTTTATGCAATCTGTTTTATAACTTGTTTATTTTAGAGGTTTATTTGTTTATTTCCCCCAATAAACACAACTTCAGGGGGATGTGGATGTGTGTTTCGCGCGCATGTTTGGGGCCCAAAGGAACGCCCCCTATTTAAGTCACAGAACGATGTTTTGCAGTCATTCGTCAGCTAAAGTTTGAAGAGAGAAGAAGCGTGAGAGGGAGAGAATTCAGGCAGGGTTTGTGCGTTTTGTCCGGGGTGGGAGTTTTTTTTTTTTTGAAGACGGTAAGAGAGAGCTTTTTTCAGAACTTGTACTCTGGTAGATTTGGTTTTGTTTTTGTTCTTTTATAAATATTTAATTTAATATCTAATTTATTTTGTTTTGCGATACACTTTCAAAACGACTAATGCTCAGTTGTTCCGTGATTTATGTGTGTAATGTTTAAACGCATTTTAAATATAAATTGTTTTTTTTCTTTATGCTTTTAATACCCTCTTTTTAAACTTTCTCTTTTCATTAAGTGTCTTATGTAAAAAATATTAAGACTTTAATGTTGTCTGCACCAAGCATGAGTTAACATAAGCATTTATATCAAACTTGGGGTAAACCACTATGTACTCTGGTAGATTTTGTTTTGTTTTTGTTCTTTTATAAATATTTAATTTAATATCTGTTTTATTTTGTTTAGCGATACACTTTCAAAACGACTAACGCTCAAGTTGTACAGTTATTTATGTATGTAATAAATTGTTTTCTGCATTTTTCTATTGCTTTTGTGATACGCTGTTTTAAACTTTCTCCTGTTTCATCTATTGGATTCTGTATGTGTAAATATATTTTGCTTTTAACGGTGCCTAGTAAAAAATATGTATACGCCAAACATATCAAAATGTAAAATCACAGCACCTCTACTCTGATTTCTGTGTGTGTGTGTAATGTTTAAATGCTTTTAAAATGGCTAAGTCGTGTTTTTTTTTTCTTTTTGCTTTTAATACCCTCTTTTAAACTTTCTCCTATTTTCATAGTGTCTTATGTAAAAATACTAAGACTTTAATGTTGTCTGCACCAAGCATAAGTTAACATAAGCATATAAAATGTAAAAATCACAGCGCCTCAAACCTTTGAACAACCTCATGCGTCTTATTAAACAATGATTTTTGAAAATTGTCTGTAAAATGCAATATATATATATATATATATATATATATATATATATATATATATAAATATATATAAATATATATAAATGTCTATAACCCTTTTTAAAACAACAAAACTCAAAGTTTTACTGTGATTTCTGTGTGTAATGTTTGTTTAAATGCTTTTAAATGTTAAATAAGTTGTTTTCTTTTTTGGTTTTTCTTTTTGCTTTTAATACACTATTTTAAACTTTCTCCTTTTTCATTAAGTGGCTTATGTAAAAAATATTATGACTTCAATGTTGTCTGCACCAAGCATAAGTTAACATAAGCATGTATAAAACTTGGGTACCCGCTATCCCCTGATTACATAAATAACATATTAAACCCTGATTTTTGAACATATCTTATAAAAGACGTGCCATAAGATTATAGGTGTATGTATGTGTGTATATATATATATATATATATATATATATATATATATATATATATATATATTTACCTATATTCAATAAGCATATCTGTCTTGTAACCATCATAAAATCCACGGCCCCCTCATTATAAATTCATAACTCCACGCCCCTCATCATATATTCATATATTCATAAATCCAAGCCCCCTCATAATATATTCATAAATTCATACCTATAAGGTCAAAAAAAGGTCAAAAGGGTCATAAATTAGACTTTTGACATAAGCTATAGTACTATTACTACTTCTGGTCACTTTACCTCTATTCAGCGAACCTGTTGTGTTTCCTGAAAAACGGACAAGGGTTGGAACTGGCCAAATGAAGTCAAAATGTTATAAGTTCAGGAGGCTCCCGAGTGGCACATCCAGTAAAGGTGCTCCATGTGGAGTGCAGGATGTGGCCTATAGTCTGGACATTGCGAGTTCGAGTCCAGGCTTTTCCTTTGCCGACCGAGGACGGGAGGGAGGGTTAGGTCAGCCAGGGTGTCCTCGGCTCACCCCGCACCAGCGACCCCTGTAGTCTGGCCTGGCGCCCGCGGGCTTGCCTGTAAGCTTCCTGAGAGCTGTGTTGCTGCCACCTGGTCTGAATGCCAACTCCACTTTGTTGCATTCACATTTTCATTCATTTAAGGGCTGCGCAAACTGATCTAATCAATACTATACAGCGCATTCTCAGCCACTGTCCAGACGGGAAGAAAAAAAACAACTAAGAAGCCTAAATACTACTAATACTGTATGAGCGAAATGCTATTGTTGTTTGTGTGTGTGTGTGTGTGTGTATATGTCTGGAAGTTCTTGGGAGAGGTATAACTTTATTTTTTTTGCGATCGTGCCTTTCAAAAGCTGTATATTTAGTAAAAGTCAAGAACTGACAACGGTGTATCTTTTCACACATGTAGAGTAATATAAAAGTGAAAATCATCCAATTGACTGCTTTGGCACCTGTGTGTGTATATATACAGTGCCTTGCATAAGTATTCACCCCCGTTGGACTTTTCCACATTTTGTAGTGTTACAACCTGGAATTAAAATGGATTTAATTGGGATTTTTACCATTTGATTTACACAACATACTTAACACTTTGAAGGTGCAAAATATTTTTTATTGTGACACAAAGGTTAATTAAACAAAAAAAAGACATTTGTTGGTTGCATAAGTATTCACCCCCCTGAGTCAATACTTGGTAGAAGCACCTTTGACAGCAATTACAGCTGTGAGTCTTTTTGGGTAAGTCTCTATCAGCTTTGCACATCTGGGTCCTGCAATTTTTGCCCTTTCTTCTTGGCTAAATTGCTCAAGCTCTGTCAAGTTGGATGGGGACCGTTGGTGAACAGCAATTTTCAAGTCTTGCCACAGATTCTCAATTGGATTGATGTCTGGGCTTTGACTGGGCCATTCTAAGACATTCAGGTTCTTGTTTTTAAACCACTCCAGTGTAGCTTTTGCTGTGTGTTTAAGGTCATTGTGCTGCTGGAAGGTGAACCTCCGCCCCAGTCCCAGGTCTCTTGCAGACTGAAACAGGTTTTCCTCTAGAATTTCCCTGTATTTGGCTCCATCCATCTTGCCCTCAATCCTGACCAGTTTCCCAGTCCCTGCCAATGAAAAGCATCCCCATAACATGATGCTGCCACCACCATGCTTCACCGTGGGGATGGTGTTCTCAGGGTGATGAGCAGTGTGGCTTTGCGCCACAGATAGCGTTTTGCGCTAAGGCTAAAAAGTTAAATTTTGGTCTCATCAGACCAGAGAACCTTTTTCCACATGTTTGCTGTGTCTCCCACATGCCTTTTGGCAAAATCCAAACAGGATTTGATATGGGTTTTGTTAATGGCTTTCTTCTTGCCACTCTTCCATAAAGCCCAGCTTTGTGGAGCGTCCGGGTTATAGTTGTCCCATGGACGGTTATTCCCATCTCAGCTGTGGATCTCTCCAGCTCCTTCAGAGTTACCATTGGCCTCTTGGTTGCTTCTCTGACTAATGCCCTCCTTACCTGGTCACTGAGTTTTGGTGGACGGCCTTCTCTAGGCAATGATGACGATGATGATGATGATGATGACCTCGGAATAGAATGTTCATTCCAAATGGCTCCAAAGTGCCTAGTTAAGGGAGCAAAATCCTAATTTACTATCCATGATACTTTTACTTGCATTAGTAAAGGAATAGTATATTGCATTGGCTGCATCAAATGTAACAAGCTATATATTGGTAAAACAAAACGACGCTTGGCTGATCGCTTCGTGGAACATCTGAGAAGTATACGAATTAACACCTCTACCTTTCCCGTCGCCAGACATTTTAACAGAAATGACCACACTATAGAAGACATCACAATTTGTGGGATGGTTCAATGCTATGGAACTAATGCTGTCAGGAAACAAAAGGAATGTGAACTTATTTTCAAACTAGGTACTTTGGAGCCATTTGGAATGAACATTCTATTCTGAGGTCATCATCATCATCATCATCATCATCAACATTCTGGATTTTTTTTTAAAAGACTACTTGTTTGTTTTTTTATCAACTTCTTAAAGCAGTGTGCGCGTTAAGTAAGTGAGCCGCTCAGAGTGAGAACGCTCAGAAAGCACACTGAGCAGATTTAAATGATTTAACGCTCTGCTCCACGAGAGCGCTGAGCGACTTTTAAAAATGGTGAATAATAATTATTAATTAGGTGATGGTAGATGAAATGACCCCGTGTGGTTACTGTCCCCTGCTGTACCTCGCTGAGTTCGGAGCTCTGTTTGGACTGAACCTCATATCTGGCTGTGTTTAATACCGACAATACAGACGTTAATAATGAGAATTATGAATAATATTAATACTACAAACCTAATAATAATACACTAATAACTATAAAACAGCTCTACATTTAAAAAAAAAATGAAATTAAATGATACAATTTTGAAAACAACAATTTTTACCATCTTATTTAGCCAATTTAATACATAACTTCATAAGTCGAAACCAGTTCATCGTTCTTGACAAACGTATTTGTCAATCCTGCCTGTCATCTCCACTTGTTTCCTGCAGGTGTCCATTCCGTCCGCTCACTCTGATCACTGATGAAAAATGCTCAGGAGCGCTCTGAGCGGCTCAGCGGGAGTGGAACTGAGCGAGTCGTTAAGTTGATTTTTTTACTGAGCCGCTCACTTACTTAACGCACCCACTGTTTTTTTGTATTCGGCCGATGAAGGACTTGTAGTCCGAAACGTCCTGATAATTGATTTGTAATCAATTATTCTACCTTTTTAAGTACCTGAAATATCCTTTTCTCTTTTTTCTTTTATTATATATATATATATATATATATATATATATATATATATATATATATATATATATATATATATATACACAGCTCTGGAAAAAATTAAGAGACCACTGCAAAATAATCAGTTTCTCTGGTTTTACTATTTATAGGTATGTGTTTGGGTAAAATGAACATTTTTGTTTTATTCTATAAACTACTGACAACATTTCTCCCATATTCCAAATAAAAATATTGTCATTTAGAGCATTTATTTGCAGAAAATGACAACTGGTCAAAATAACAAAAAAGATGCAGCGTTGTCAGACTTCGAATAATGCAAAGAAAATAAGCTCATACTCATTTTTAAACAACACAATACTAATGTTTTAACTTAGGAAGAGTTCAGAAATCAATATTTGGTGGAATAACCCTGATTTTCAAGCACAGCTTTCATGCGTCTTGGCATGCTCTCCACAAGTCTTTCACATTGATGTTGGGTGACTTTATGCCACTCCTGGCGCAAAAATTCAAGCAGCTCGGCTTTGTTTGATGGCTTGTGACCATCCATCTTCCTCTTGATCACATTCCAGAGGTTTTCAATGGGGTTCAGGTCTGGAGATTGGGCTGGCCATGACAGGGTCTTGATTTATTATTATTATTATTTATTTCTTAGCAGACGCCCTTATCCAGGACGACTTACAACTGTTACAAGATATCACATTATACATTATTTCACATTATACAGATATCACATTATTTTTACATACAATTACCCATTTATACAGTTGGGTTTTTACTGGAGCAATCTAGGTAAAGTACCTTGCTCAAGGGTACAACAGCAGTGTCCCCCACTGGGGATTGAACCCACAACCCTCCGGTCAAGAGTCCAGAGCCCTAACCACTCTTCCACACTGCTGCCCTGGTGATCTGGTGGTCCTCCATCACACCTTGATTGACCTGGCTGTGTGGCATGGAGCATTGTCCTGCTGGAAAAACCAATCCTCAGAGTTGGGGAATATTGTCAGAGCAGAAGGAAGCAAGTTTTCTTCCAGGACAACCTTGTACTTGGCTTGGCTTGGCTTGAGGGGGGAGGAGAAAATATGTGCTGCAGGACTACATTTCCCAGAATTCCACAGGGTTACCATTTTAAAGTGAAGCACCTGAGGCTGATTAAGGCAGGGGAAACCCTATAGAGTAGGCGGATGGAGAAAGGCCATGTGCAGAGCAGACCTGTGTAAACAAGAACAGGTTCTGCGTGAACATAGGGTGAACCTATTTGTGTGTGAAACAACTGGGTTTTGACTGGTAAACAGCTTAGCTGTCTGGTGTTAGTTAAAAGCTTGCAAAGTACAGTTTAGTACTCCACGTATTTTGTGTTTTGCTAGTTTATTTTCTGTAATTAATAAAAGTGCATGAAAGTGCCTAAAAAGTACTGTTCTGTGTCTTGGTCTGCTTTTAAAAGGGTGCAATGAATTTGAGCCGTCAGGCTTTGTTACTATATATACAGTGTATATATATAGTTGTAGGCAAAAGTTTACATACCCCAATGGGAATTTATCATTTCTAGAAATTTCTCAAAAACAAATAATTGCAGGAAAAATCTTTTGTAGCAAAAGTTTTTGCTTTTGTGGATGAGGAACAAGTTACAAGATTTCTACAATTATTTATTTTAGCAATTATTTTTTGCAAAATTCAAAGAATGCTAATTCAAAAGTATTCATACCCTGACAAGGGAAATGAAATTAATAGCTAGTTGAGGTACCTTTAGCAATAATAACCTATTTTAAACAATTAGGATATTTGTCAATGAGCTTTTGGCATTATTCATTAGTGATTTTTGACCATTCTTCAACAAAGCATTGTTCCAGTTCATTCAAATTTCGAGGACTTCTCTTGTGCACAGCCTTCAACTCATACCAAAGATTCACAATCGGATTTAGATTGGGACTTTGACTAGACCATTCCAGAACCTTGATTTTATTCTTCTTTAACAATTCTAAAGAAGATTTTGATGTGTGCTTTGGACTTTCTCCAAACGTAACGACTATCAGCATGACCAAATAGCTCGATTTTTGTTTCATCACTCCACAAAACATTTGACCAGAACTCATATCCATCATTTAAATGCCGTTTTGCAAACTTTAAGTGATTGTCCTTGTGACGTTTTCCTAAGAGTGGCTTTTTCTTTGGCCTGCGACTACTGAGACATTCACCATGCATTACTTGACCTATGGTTGAAATGGAAATCCCAGTCCCACCTGCAGCCAATTCACTTTGAATATCTCTGGCAGTCAATCTCGGATTGTTATTAACCTTCCTCACAATTCTTCTTCTTGTTCTTGTTGAAAGAACCTTCTTTCTTCCAGACCGAGGGAGCATTGTGACAGTACCATGAGTCTTGTACTTCTTGATAATAGAAACAATATTTGAAATTGTGATTCTGAAATGCTTGGAACTATCCTTCTCCAGCTTTATGACAATAACTCATTTTCTGCCTAAGGTCTTCAGATAGATCTTTACTTTGTCCCATATTGACTTACTGGTAATGACAGCAATCATCCTATGCCTAACCCTTTTATACTTTCTAAGAATGTTCACCTACAATCCAGCATTTTCTAGACTTTTCTAGAATTAGGTTCTTCATTATCATATTGAAATTTCTAGCACCTTGTAGACAATACTATCATAGCATCAAAGGGTTTGAATTAGCATTTTTGGAGTTTTGCAAAAAAAAAAAAAAATCTATTTCTTGTAACTTTTTTTGATAATCTACAAAAATACATTTTTCCTAAAATTCTTTGTTTGAGATTCTCTAAAAGGAATAAAAACACCATAATGGTACAACACTGGCAAGAAGCAGCTTGTTTAGAGGAGTTAGATTGTGGTTCTAAGCAGTTCTGTGATTGTTTTATACTTAATTCTTCTAATGCTTTCAGAAAGTATGCTTTCAGTCATTGCCCTTTAGTCAGTCTTCCTGAGCTATAATGGATCTTGAACATGTGCAATAGAAAAATGTTAAAAATACAGCTTAGTGTCCGATACATCAGCTTAGTGTCCAATACGAATAAATCATACGATAAATATAGAAAATGCATCTGCACCTTGGACTTTGGTATGTACTACATCAGTACGTTGTTATAAAGTGGAAAGGTGTGTCATTTTTTTCACAGTCTCTTGCGTTGGCTGACCTAGAAAGACAACCCAGTGCCCTCGGCAGGTTCTTATTTTTTGAGTATATAGATTCACTGGCTTCTAAGCAACTACAGAAGAGCAAACACGATTGGAAGTCTTCACTCCATAGCAAATATCATAGGTATCACAATGAGGATTTTGTTCTGTTTAGCTATCCTTCTGCACGCTGCTACCTGTTCACTATATGACATTGGTAAGATCGTCTATCTGTCTCTGTCTGTCTGTCTACTATATAGTGAGATTGTATTTATACCTTCAAGGGACAGAATATCTGTCTTTTTTTAAAACCTATTATACAATAATGTGCCAATTTATTAGAACACCTTGATTTGTCATTTATATCCTTAAATACCTACCTGCATGAAAACCTCTTTGTGTGAGACTTAGTAATTAGTGATGTAGAAACAATAGGCACTCTTGTGAAAATGCTAGATCACTTTGTGCTTTAATAGGCATCTTGAACAACTTTAAAAAAGTAACATGCATTTTACCATTTGTGTATGTGTGTTCCTTTTTATCTTATTATTTTTTAATGAATTCCACACATGGCCTATCATCAATTAAATCAGACAATTGCTAATTTGCTTATTTGACAATTTTCCAAGATTATCAGTTACAGTGGTTTGGATTTCATATGCACAACAAATCAAAACAGCAGAAGCAATGGGGTGTTCTAATACATTTTCACACTACTGTAGCAATCTATTTTGATTAACTGGTATCAAACATTTACACAAGAGACACAGGATTTAAAGGGTTATCTGCTGTTCAGTTTTGTTTATTCACTTTTGGGCCTGCAGGGCCAGCACAGGTACAGCTCAATAGTGAAAGCATCGCGAATACAAAGAGACATCTAAATAAATATATTAGAAAAATAAAAACACATGATCACAGTTTCATTATAGCTTAAACAATTTCAAGCACAGATGCCACTGAACTGCAAATTTAAAGCCAGAGAGGCATGGCAATATATTTTAGTCTCGTCAAGGGTTGGTTTCGAAAACCCAAGTGTAAAGCAATACAGAGCTTCTCCACCTCCCTTTAATCCACATTGCTCCAGGATTATTTAGTACTGTACATGTTGGCTTGTTCTTTATTTCCATTAAGACATCTTTCCATTTTTTTCACCAGTTATTTCAGGGGTTTTTGAGTCCAGTATCACTACATTTAATTACACTCAATCCAGAGAGTACTGTCTGTCGCAGAATGCAGCTTTAGCAACCTTAGAGCAGGTGAGCAGTGCTCGGAACATCAGCTTCCAGACCTGCAGGTAACGTATGCACTGAGAGTGTGGTTAGAATTGAACACATTCAGTACCATATAAATTTTCAGAATGTTTAATTTAATTTCTTACTTTTTAATTTGTCATTTTGTGTCATTCTCTGCTGTTTATGTTTGCACTGCTTATTAAATATTATTATTATTATTATTATTATTATTTATTTCTTAGCAGACGCCCTTATCCAGGGCGACTTACAATTGTTACAAGATATCACATTATACATTATTTTTACATACAATTACCCATTTATACAGTTGGGTTTTTACTGGAGCAATCTAGGTAAAGTACCTTGCTCAAGGGTACAACAGCAGTGTCCCCCACTGGGGATTGAACCCACAACCCTCCGGTCAAGAGTCCAGAGCCCTAACCACTACTCCACACTGCTGCCCCAAATATTCTACTTCGAAAAGCTGAACTTCTGAAATGCAGCAAGTTTTCTAAATGGCCACTGGGGGTGTGTGTAAGTCATTTCAGCCACACCTCTGCAACTGATCTGTAAAGTCAATGGAAAAACATCTTTCACAAGGAACTGGAAATTAGAGATGCACACCACCCTAGTGGGTCAGAGTTCTCACTTCAGAAATTCAGCTTTTAGACAATGCTTGAAAAAAGCTGTGATAGTAATCCTGAAAAATAGTAATCTAAGCAGAAAAAAAACTATAGAGAGTGATAGAGGTCATAGTAGGATATTAAAATGGAAATAATTGAAGTACTTACAAATGATTCAACCTCTTACATTGGGGTCTGTTTCACCTTGATTACACTATGTAACACAATTTTTGTTCCTGGGTAGTAAGTGTTATTTCCTAATTACTTCTGCCTCAAAAGCATAGAAAATGGCTATTATTCCCCACAAACTTTGCTTTTGTGACCAGGACAGTGATATTTTGAAATTTACCTATTTTCAATGAGAAAACGGGCGAATTTGTGTCTCTTCGTTCACATAAAGTAAAAAAAAAACAACAACATATGAATCCAAATTAACATGTATTTATACTAAAGTAATACAAAAATGACTACAAAAGATTTAGAAGTGAGTAGTTTTTCAAGATTTACGATTATACTGTAAATCACTTTCACGAATCAGCCCCCAAATGTAGTCTCCCATCATGTTCTCGTTATACTGTCCTTGGTAGTGGCGTTCAAAGTCCAGTATATCCTGGTGGAAGCGCTCGCCTTGCTCCTCCGAGTACGCTCCCATGTTCTCCTTGAATTTATCAAGATGAGCATCAAGGATATGGACTTTGAGGGACATCCTACAGCCCATTGTGCCGTAGTTCTTCACCAGAGTCTCAACCAGCTCCACATAGTTTTTGGCCTTGTGATTTCCCAGGAAGCCCCGAACCACGGCCCCTGTATTTAAACTACTATTTATATTACTGGAAAGTTCTAGAAAGTTCTAGAAGTTACTCCAAGTTTACTCAGCACTGAATCTATCTGAAATGTTCTGGAAAATAGGTAAATTTAAAAAAATATCATTGTCCTGGTCACAAAAGCAAAGTTTGTGGGGAATAATAGCCATTTTCTATACTTTTGAGGCATAAGCAATTAGGAAATAACACTTAATACCCAGGAACCAAAAAAAAAAAAAAAAAAAATTGTTACACGGTGTTACCATTATCAAATACATTATCTTGGTTGAGTCAATTGAAAATAACCCATAATCTGCACAACCCACATACCAATACATTGAATTCTGTTTACATTGCAATCGAATATCAATAAAAAAACAAAAAAAAACAACATGTGTTTTGAAGGATCCTTCCACATTACAATTTGAATACATTGCTCTGTACTTGTAATATTCTCATATCATGTAAACCTAATTTTTAAAGCATCAGAGATTTTATACTACAATCTATTTCTGAACCACATTCAGTTTGACTTTTTTTATGGAAGTAAATGCTTTGGCTCACCCTTCATTTTCATGATGTAACTTTTCGATGGCAGGTATGGATGGGTGGAAGAGCAGTGAATTCTTCTTGCCCGTACCACAGCGATCAAGACTTGTGGCAACAGTAATATAGGCATCATTAAAAAAGGGCCCTGTGGATACTACACTGCACCCAGTGCCCACTGCTACAAAACCAATGGTAACCATCTCGGGTCTCTTGAGTTTGAGAGCTAGTGTGTTCTAGTGGAAATGCCTGGTTATTTGATTTATAAGCTGGTTAATTTAGTTTGTGTGCTTTACTGTACTGCTACACATGTACATCGTTTGTAAAACACTTTCTTAAAAACAATTCTTTGTTATGTACAACACAGTAAATACCACAAAACACTAAAACAAATATTGCAAAGCTGATTGAGATTGGCGTGGTAAGATGTACAATAATACAATGTTGCTTGGTCTCTGCTCAGTTCCTTTACAAGTCTTTCATTTCCCAAAAAGATTTCTGTGCATCTTCCTGATCTAGTTAACTGTACAACCAGTTCCATGTATAACGCCTATTCAGAATTAAAACATAACAGCAAAGGATATGACAATACTGAAGAGGTTTTGGAATACAGTGGTAAAAATCAGTTCGGCTCTGTTTCTTCACACAGTGTCTTTTACAGATGTATACGTGGTCTATCCTCCATTTGGGAACAGTACCATGACATACAGTGAAGCTATGCAACGGTGTTTATCCCTTGGTGATAGCTTGGCATCAAAGAAACAACTGAGTAGTACATCCACACCCATCCCTGACGGCATGTAAGTAATAAAACTGCTTTTCATTGCGGGCGGGGCAGGGTGGGGTGGGGTGGGGTGGGGGTAGGGGGGCAGAGAAACTCCCTAAGGGCCTTATTATCTCAATGGCACTCTGCAGTGCTGACAAACCTTTTCTTTGGAACTAGACTGACACCTAAAAAATCTACAAAAACAATATACCACTATTTGTTTTATTTTTTGTCTTGATCTAAATCAGGGTTGGCCAAAGCTGGCCCTTCCACTCCTGGTCTTTGTTCCAGCTCTGTTCTAAATTGTTTAAACCCTTAAGGTACACTGGGATTTGAGCGGTTGTTGAAACAATTTCTTCTTAAAATACATTTGAGAGTGACTCAAGTGACACAGGGAGGAAACTGACAATTTGGATGACCAGATCCAACCTGTCAGTACATTTTAAACCATGTTTCATGCGCCTCATTGCAAAAAAAAAAAAAAAGTTAGCATAATTTTATTCGTGGGACACATACTTCCTTTGTACCTTAAAGGGTTAATTGAACCAATTAAAGCTAGATCCAGACCCTGAAGTAGTTTACTATATAATTTTACCTGTTAAACCTGGAGTGGAATGGTCCTCGAGGACAGTGATTTGACACCCCTGATTTAAACAGTGGAGGATCTCATCCTTGAAGCTGGTCTATTACAGTCCAGCATACTTGTATTATATGATGTTAATCAGGAGGGAGGGAATCTGTGTGACATCAGTGGGATTAATATAGAGTTGAAGGTCGATCCCTCAGTATACTGCATTGTCTTTCTCCTTACAGACCTGCGTGGAGCAAAGACAAGGACGTGGTTCAGTTCTCCAGTGGAAAGCTAACAGTTACTCCATGTGTCAACAAACCCAGCCAGCTTGCTTCAGCCTACTGCTTCAACCCAAATAGTAAGATTTATTTGTAATACTTTCAAGAACTATAACAAATCCTACAGGATATGATATGAACTGTTTAATAGTTGCATAAAACAATTGGATTTTGAATCTTTTTTTCTTTTCTTTTTGGCAGTCACAGACTTTATTCCAGTAATCAAGGATGACAAATGTAAGCAGTCACTCCCCACTCAAATATAATACATTATACTCTCAATGTGATTTGCCTATCTGAAATGAACTTTTTTTATATTGTTTATATTTTAGTGTGGCTCAAGATTGCCATAGTTTGCATTATCTCCTCTATATTTATCATCTTACTCATGGCTGTCACCTTCATGAAAGGGTAAGAAAATTAAGCACTTTTTTGTGTCTCTGTGTTATTTTTCAATTTTAAACACACTGATAAATGCACCAGTTACTTTTCTTGTAAGGTATGAATTTGATTGTAGAATCTACTGCATTAAGTTACATAAGATATAGAAATTGATATAAGATAATACTCTTATACTGTATGTATAACAGTCAGTAACTAATTGTATTTTTTTTGGTTTTGTTTTGTTTCCAGGAATAAGTGCATCTGCTGTGTCAAACGTAAAAAGCCAGCAGAAGACTCTACCCTAGAGAGAGGCCAAGGCTTTGACACAGTCAGAGGACTGCATCGTGATAGGATTCCATCATACCAGATCAGTGGCGCAAGAACCAAGCCACCTGTATTGAGTAAGGCCTTAAACACTGGCTACAGCTCTCATTACTCTAACCATGGCTTTGAATCCACACCCGAGGCCAGTAAGCAGAACTTTGCCAAAACTTATGTGGACCATGACCGTTATGAGTACAGCAATGCTGCCTTTGATAATACTTATTAAGACATCAAATCTGACTTGACTCCGCGGTTAAGCAGTGATGACTGACACAAATCAGCGACCTCTGGAATTGAATGGACTTCCCCCCACTGTAATTTTTTTTTTTAATGTGTTCTACATAAAAAAATAGTCAAAATGATTTTTTTTAGTTTGTTTTAGTATTTCAAAAAATTATTTTAGTATTTTAAACCCTCTTGATTAAATCTGAAAAATGGTGCTGCTGTTCTTATAGCAGCCAAGTAATAAATAACAAAAAAATATGATTACTACAGACTTTGTGCATTAAATAAATAAATAAATAAATAAATAAAAAGTTGTTGTTTGGTATTTTTTAAAAGCAACTAAACTGGAACGGGGTTCCAGGTTTTGCTATGAGTTTAGTAAAGCATATTGTATGGAAATAACGAGCTAAGGTGTGTCTGGGCAAGCTCATAAAAAACTGCAATGGCTCAGAATTCCATGTAATTGTAACCTTAATTCCACCCAACGTTTATGTTTGCTATGACTGTACAGGAAATATGTGGAGTTTTATTACTAGGGTGTTAAAAACAAAATGTACTTAACAGACTATTAAGCTTTTTGGTTTTAGTTATTAATAATAATAATAATAATAATAATAATAATAATAATAATAATAATAATAATAATAATAATAATAAAAGTAGGTGTTTAAATATTGTAGGTGAAATTGGTATGTATATTTGGTAAGTTTTACTCGAGGAGCTGAACTTGAGGGTGGTGTGCGTGTGTGTGACACCATAAAGATAGCAAAGCTATGTTCAAAACTGGAATCAGTTATAACTTGTTTAAAAGGCTAGTATATGGTAATAGAAATAGTTTAGAGTTTACATGCTGCTATTTGTTATATAATTTATTGTTTTTTTGTCTTTTGTAAATGTTAGGCAATAAGGACTAAAATCTGTAAATTGTTTCATACCTTATTTCCTGTGGTTTAATTTCTGTTCCTGGGTGTGTCAGAGAACCTTTACCCAAGTCCTTCAAAACACAGCTACTGAAGAAAGGAATGATGTACAGTACTTGTGTCATTCAATCCTTGTTAAACTACTGGTCATAGCAGTAAATACCACAAAACACCAGCAAATGCTGTTATGCACAGTTTTATAGGCAAATGCTATGCAATGTCACTTCTATACATGCTGCATCTGCCGTTAGACACAGAAGTGACAGATAATTAATTTAGGTCAGGCGAGGTCAAAGTTGTCTCTTCCATTCCTGGTCTTTGTTCCAATCCAAATTGTTTAATTGAACCTGCATCCAGACCAGGGCCGGATTAAAGGACATGGGGGCCCTACGTTAACCCATATTTTGGGGGCCCTATGCACATGGCGAATGGTGTTATTGGCATATTGGTTAATCCGGCCCTGCGTTGGGGACAGAGAGAGTGAGCGGAGCAGAGCGAGCCAATTATATATGGAGCGGGGGGAGCGGAGCGGCGTAGTTGCTGGAGTGGAGCGTGGTGCAGACATTTCCAGCCTGCTCTTTCACAGCACTGAGAAGAACTGAACACGGTTTTGCTCCAAAACGAGTTTGCACCAAAAATGTAAAGAAGAAGGTGACAAATACAGATGCAGTCACTGTAAAGTATTTTCCATCATGCCTTTGCATGGTAACCATTAATTTTCCAGTTTCAAACCAAAATTAGGCACTTTTATGTTTTGCAGACTTGAGAATTGCATTTAAAAAAAAAGCTTTTATATTCAATGATTCGTGTTGCACTTTATAATTCATTATGGAGGGAAAAATATCTATTCTCCCGATTGTGGAGCTGCCATATAAAAATGTAAGTCAGTGTGTCCATCTGTCTGCGGTTATTACAAAGCCTATACTGTTTTTTTACCGTTCTATATACTGTATGAACTATATAACTTATCTGAACACTTTATGTAGGCTTTTTTCTTTGCTGATCATAGCTGGGCATGAGGCTTGTTAAGCTGTGTATGCTTTTATTGCCTTGTACCATATGACAGAAATCACATGCGAGAGATAATAATTTAATCTCACTGTTGTTAATGATCATTTTAATTAACATTCAAACATCTGTTGGAACATACAACAAAAAATGATGCAATATGGATCACAGACATAAAAAAGCTTCTGTCCCAGACAGTAAAGTACAAATGCATTAGCAAGTTCATAATATAACTTAATGTTATATGGGTATGCCACAGTGGCTAACAGTGTGCAGGTGCAAGTGATCAATGAACAGACAGACAATTATAATCCAGGTGCAAAAAGTTTAATGCGTTTGTATGTCCAGTGCCTGACGGCAGAACAAACAGTAAACAGTAATGATGGTAAGTAATACAGTGGTGTGTATTACGGACTGTAATCCCCGGGTTTGTCCCGAAATAATAGTCCTGTTTATTGTACACCCACACGAAACACAAAGCACATACACAAGTCGATAGTGCGTGAATTAGTGCTCGTGGTGACAATACAGTTATTTGTGATACAAGTATTGTGCTGTTCCGGGTTTGCGCTGGACTCTGGCAACAGCTCCAGAATGTGTTAGCTGTCTAATAATAACAAGTAATACTTAGACAAAACAAACAAACACTCATGATACGGATATTATATATATTGTGTGACCCTGAGCAAGTCACTTAACCTCCTTGTGCTCCGTCTTTCGGGCGAGACGTAGTTGTAAGTGACTCTGCAGCTGATGCATAGTTCACACACCCTAGTCTCTGTAAGTCGCCTTAGATAAAGGCGCCTGCTAAATAAACAAACAAATTATATATATATATATATATATATATATATATATATATATATATATATATATATATATATATATATATTTGCATGCCCCGGTAGCTAAATCCTTAGTTACGGCTCTGGGCAAAACCAAAGCCCATGGCCAGTATACAATATTTTTTCTGTATGCATTCTTTTCTGTTGAGGACTACTGACACCGTTGAAACGGTGAGTCTTAGGTCGCCTGCGGATACATTAGTCCAATCAATGCGTCTGAACCTGGGGTGTAATCCCAAGGTAACTGCTCACTGTTAACAGGTTTGAAGACGTTAATTCACGTTTTAAATAATACAGTGTCCCCTTCAGACTTGTTAAAGGAGAGTTTCAGAAATAACATTCAAAACTATGCGCGAGTAAATACCATCCTAACTCCTAACATCCAAAAAAAAAAAGAAAAAAAGAAAATAAATAACATTTTATGCCCCGGTAGCTGCGATATGGAGTCTTGCATGCCCCTGTAGTTGTGATATGGAGTCTTTCCATTCACCTCCGTTTGCTTCAACCGGAGGCGCATGCAATTTATATATATATATATATATATATATATATATATATATATATATATATATATATATATATATATATATATTTGCATGCCCCGGTAGCTAAATGCTTAGTTACGGCTCTGGGCAAAACCAAAGCCCATGGCCAGTATACAATATTTTTTCTGTATGCATTCTTTTCTGTTGAGGACTACTGACACCGTTGAAACGGTGAGTCTTAGGTCGCCTGCTGATACATTAGTCCAATCAATGCGTCTGAACCTGGGGTGTAATCCCAAGGTATCTGCTCACTGTTAACAGGTTTGAAGACGTTAATTCACGTTTTAAATAATACAGTGTCCCCTTCAGACTTGTTAAAGGAGAGTTTCAGAAATAACATTCAAAACTATGCGCGAGTAAATACCATCCTAACTCCTAACATCCAAAAAAAAAATAGGAAAAAAAATAACATTTTATGCCCCGGTAGCTGCGATATGGAGTCTTGCATGCCCCTGTAGTTGTGATATGGAGTCTTTCCATCCACCTCCGTTTGCTTCAACAGGAGGCGCATGCAATTTTTATATATATATATATATATATATATATATGTATATTTGCATGCCCCGGTAGCTAAATGCTTAGTTACGGCTTGGGCAAATCAAAGCCCATGGCCAGTATACAATAATTTTCTGTATGCATTCTTTTCTGTTGAGCACTACTGACACCGTTGAAAATACCATCCTAACTACTAACATCCAAAAATAAAAAAGAAAAAAAGAAAAAAAATAACATTTTATGCCCCTGTAGCTGCGATGTGGAGTCTTGCATGCCCCTGTAGCTGCGATATGGAGTCTTTCCATCCACCTCCGTTTGCTTCAACCGGAGGCGCATGCAATTTATATATATATATATATATATATATATATATATATATATATATATTTGCATGCCCCGTTAGCTAAATCCTTATTTACGGCTCTGGGCAAAACCAAAGTCCATGGCCAGTATACAATAATTTTTCTGTATGCATTCTTTTCTGTTGAGGACTACTGACACCGTTGAAACGGTGAGTCTTAGGTCGCCTGCGGATACATTAGTCCAATCAATGCGTCTGAACCTGGGGTGTAATCCCAAGGTAACTGCTCACTGTTAACAGGTTTGAAGACGTTAATTCGCGTTTTAAATAATACAGTGTCCCCTTCAGACTTGTTAAAGGAGAGTTTCAGCAATAACATTCAAAACTATGCGCGAGTAAATACCATCCTAACTCCTAACATCCAGAAAAAAAAGAAAATAAATAACATTTTATGCCCCGGTAGCTGCGATATGGAGTCTTGCATGCCCCTGTAGTTGTGATATGGAGTCTTTCCATCCACCTCCGTTTGCTTCAACCGGAGGCGCATGCAATTTATATATATATATATATATTTGCATGCCCCGGTAGCTAAATGCTTAGTTACGGCTCTGGGCAAATCAAAGCCCATGGCCAGTATACAATAATTTTCTGTATGCATTCTTTTCTGTTGAGCACTTCTGACACCGTTGAAAATACCATCCTAACTACTAACATCCAAAAATAAAAAAGAAAAAAAGAAAAAAAATAACATTTTATGCCTGTAGCTGCGATCTGTAGTCTTGCATGCCCCTGTAGCTGTGATATGGAGTCTTTCCATCCACCTCCGTTTGCTTCAACCGGAGGCGCATGCAATTTATATATATATATATATATATATATATATATATATATATATATATATATATATATATTTCACGGGGCGTGAGCTGGGTTGAAGAGTAAGGCAGAAGAAGCAGCAAGGGGCTGTTAGTAGGACAGAAGGTGGTCACTGACTGAGGGCGACGATGCCGATACATCCCAGGGGTAGAGGACCCAGCAACCGAAATGAGATAGACAAGGTGATCGCTGACTGAGGGCGACGATGCCGACACATCTCAGGGGCGAAGGACCCAGCAATCGAGGGCAGGATAGACAAGAGGTCGCTGACTGAGGGCGACGATGCCGACACATCCCAGGGGCAGAGGACCCAGCAACCGAAAACACTAATGAGGGTGAAGACTCGAAGAGCCGCCCCTCAAGAGGAGATTGGAGAGGTACCCAGCATCTGAGACTTCTGTAAGAGGCGCTCGTAAAACCCCTGATAGGCCGAGATGTCACGCTGCCTGGGACCTGAAATAAGGACAAAGCATTGAAGTTAGTATAGGACTCAGCACGAGAGGCCACGTCCCGAAAGAGAGGCAGTACAGAGCAGAGCCTCGACAGGTAAGATAGGCGCAGGAGCTGCGATAGAACAGATTTTGGCCGAGGGTCCGCTCTGACTCACATGGTGAGAACCCCCCTGAAGGTAAGGGAGGCGGATGCCTAACCCTGAGGTCGGGGAAGTGAGACTCACTTGCCCCCCAGAGACGACCGATGCAAAGGCATGTAAGAAGGAGGAGGAGGGGAGGAGGAGGAAAACGAAACACTAGACAGAAAAGGTGCAGGTGATCAGAGCTTAAATAGAAAATAGATGCTAATTAACAGGAAATTAGAAAATTGGGAGATTGAAAGATTGGAAGCACCCAGCTCCACGCCCCCTGAACCACGCAAGCTAACATTTCACGGGGCGTGAGCTGGGTTGAAGAGTAAGGCAGAAGAAGCAGCAAGGGGCTGTTAGTAGGACAGAAGGTGGTCACTGACTGAGGGCGACGATGCCGACACATCCCAGGGGTAGAGGACCCAGCAACCGAAATGAGATAGACAAGGTGATCGCTGACTGAGGGCGACGATGCCGACACATCTCAGGGGCGAAGGACCCAGCAATCGAGGGCAGGATAGACAAGAGGTCGCTGACTGAGGGCGACGATGCCGACACATCCCAGGGGCAGAGGACCCAGCAACCGAAAACACTAATGAGGGTGAAGACTCGAAGAGCCGCCCCTCAAGAGGAGATTGGAGAGGTACCCAGCATCTGAGACTTCTGTAAGAGGCGCTCGTAAAACCCCTGATAGGCCGAGATGTCACGCTGCCTGGGACCTGAAATAAGGACAAAGCATTGAAGTTAGTATAGGACTCAGCACGAGAGGCCACGTCCCGAAAGAGAGGCAGTACAGAGCAGAGCCTCGACAGGTAAGATAGGCGCAGGAGCTGCGATAGAACAGATTTTGGCCGGGGGTCCGCTCTGACTCACATGGTGAGAACCCCCCTGAAGGTAAGGGAGGCGGATGCCTAACCCTGAGGTCGGGGAAGTGAGACTCACTTGCCCCCCAAAGGATGGACCCCCGGCACCTCACGAAAATTCCCACACCGTGAAGAAAACGAGAGACAGCACATGCCAACGCATAACATAAACAAAAGTACGTAAAGATGAACGAGACAAACAGAGAGATGGTTAGATTATTAGTAGCTGTGATTATGTGTATACCTGCCGCTCAGTGGAGAGGAAAAAAACCCCATGAACCTAATGGGGAAAAACCTCTGGTGGCTCCGGCGGACAGGTAGCCCCCACTCCGGGCATACTAGCGATTTTAGAATGGGCTACAACTATATCGGAGGGAGATGAATGAATGTAAGAATCTACTGCGGAAGAAGACCAGCGGCCCATGGTCTTGATCAGGCTGTGGTTGATGCTGGCCCTTGCAGCGGAGGTAGCTGCGCCTATACGAAATGAATGGGGAGAATAAAGCTGAGGAGGGAGGCCTGCTCTGGAGAGGAGGGTGGAGAGGTGGGCTGAGAACCAGTGACGTGTAATAATAGCATGGGAGGAATCGATGAATAGAGGGTCCAGGGGGGGGGGATTTCCTGATGGAGAGATATTTTGACATAGCCGAGAAAGGGCAGATAGAAGATTCAATCCTTGAAAGTTGGATGAACTGACCATGCCGGAGTTGATCTGTCTTTGAGGTACGCAGCCGAATTAAAAAATAGCAGTTGGAAATGCAAGAGAGGTCACATACACGAATACCCGCTGCGGGGAAGCTTGAAGCTGAAGGAACCGTGAATTCTGAGCTTCTGAGGAATCCGAAGAAGGCTGCGAGACAGATGGTCTCCATTAGGAGATCTTCGTAGGGGGAGAAGCAACCTTTCCGAAGAGTAGAGATGAGAGAATGGAGGATGTCTGTTGATATAGGCAGGCGGGAAGATGCAGCAGGGGGGGAGCTTTTGAGAATTCCGCGGAGAGTCAGACGAACGACTGGTATGGAGAGGATGATGGGTGAAGGCACGGACATGATGCGGTAGTGATATTGGATTCCTGAAATATAAGATTTAATGGATGCTGGGGAAAGATGGAGAGATTCTTTAGCATGAACGATGAAGGCTAGGATCCAGTCTTGATTGAAGGGAATAGGGTGGATACGATTATGAGCACAGAATCTTAAAAATGCTGACCAGGCCGTAGAATAAGAGGCTCTTGAAGAAGGGGCGAGGGCTGTAGACATGTAGTTTTGAGCAGATTGAAGGAGGTTGCGAAGGGTAGAGTTCAGTCTAGAAGCAGCTGATGAAACTGTGGGATCTGGAGAGGGCTTGGGGAGGCAGAAGGAACCAGCTGACGGAACTTGGATACCTGTAGGCGAGAGAGAGCATCAGCAGCATTATTGTGGATACCAGGCAGATGGCGGGCCTGTATTAGGAAGTTGAGAGATACGGAAGACCATATGAGACGACGGAGCAGGCGCATAATGAGGGGGGATGAAGAACGTCCTTTGTTGATGATGTGCACTGTGGGTTTGTTATCGCTGAAGAAAAGGATTGATTTTCTTGACCATTGGTGACCCCAAAGGACAGCGCCCACTACGATTGGATAAATTTCTAGGAGAGCTGTAGATTTCTCTTGAGGGGGAAGGAACTGAATTTCAGGGGGCCAAGTGCTGGAGAACCATTCGGGAGCGAGGAACCCGCCGAATCCGATGGAGGAGGCGTCGGTGAAGAGGGCAAGGTCATGAGGGGCTGAAATGAAGTCGTCATAAAATAGAGAGAGGCCATTCCAGTTAGTAAGGAGATTGATCCACATCTTTATGTCTTTTCTGGCGTCGGCTGAGATTTTCACGTGAGAATTCATATTCCTAACAGTTGATGAGAGGGCTAGGAGACGTGAAATAAAAGTTCTGCCCTGAGGAATGATGCGGATGGCGAAATTAAAATGACCGAGGAGAGACAGGAGGTCCCTCTTCTTAATGAAAGAGGAGATCTGAAAACTGTTAATGAGTGAGAGTAAGCGTTGGAGTTTGGCAGGAGGCAGGCTGGCTTCGAATTTCACGGTATTGAGTGTAATGCCGAGGAATTCCAGGGAGTTAACAGGGCCGATGGTTTTCTCTTGAGAGAGAGGGACACCAACTAGGGAGAAGAGGGTCTTAAGCTGGTTAATTGCTTGGGCTGGAGGATCCAAAGGGGGTGAAATAAGCAAAAAGTCATCCATTAGATGGAGAAGGAAGGGGACATGATAGGAGTTGAGCAAAATCCAAGAGAGGGCTTCTGACAAAGAATCGAATATTTTTGGGCTACTGCGACAACCAAAGGTGAGCTGGGTGGAGAAATAGAACTTGTCTGCCCAACAGACTCCGAAAAGGTGACGGAGGGAAGGATGAATAGGCATGACCTTGAATGCATCAGAGATATCGGCTTTGGCAAGCCAGGCTCCATGACCTGCAATTTTGATGAAATAAATGGCATCTGAGAGCTTAATGTAGTGAAGAGCGAACTCCTCGCTTGAAATGAGGGAGTTAATGCTGCGTGTGTAGCCGCCCCGAGGAGCGGATAGATCAATGATAAGGCGTTTCTTGCCAGAATATTTGCGGGTAGCGATGCCTATGGGATTAATGCGAAAGGTAGTGAAGGGGGGTGCTGCAAAGGGGCCGACCATGAAGCCTTTGTCGACTTTGGCCTGGAGAAGGGAACTGACGACTTCTGGCTCAGTGATGGCAGAACGGAGATTCTGACAAATGTGAGACTCGGAAGGAACGTGAGAAATGCCAGTGAAGAAGCCATTTGTAAGTCCGCTAATTAGATAGGAGACGAACGCCTTGTCTGGATGATTTAGAAGCGCATTAGCAAGAGCCGGAACGATGATAGGAGTAAAAACCTGAAGTAACTTTGATTGTCACTTAGCTTTAAGAGGACATATGGACCGGGAGTGGGCATCATTGCAGAAGCTGCAGACATGGAGGTTCTTGCAGGCGCGGTTGAAACAGACAGAAGAATTAAAGTTATTGCATATTTGCCTGCCACCTGAAAACTTAATGGGACGGCCATAGACATCTTGAGCTTGAGATCTGGTGGGTGGAGCTGAAGCATGGATGGAAGCAGGGGTAAGATGTCTTGAACTGAGAAGAGAAGGCAAAGGATTAGGAATGGGTTGGGGAGCACTAGCTGCTACCTTAGGACATAGGTAAGAGGAGTGCGCTGTGGAGGCACATGCACTGAAGGCGTTGGCACGAATTCCGCTGAAAATGCGGGTGAAAAGATCTGGGTCAGAACGGGACCAATCCACGATACGGTTGTCGGCTGAGAGGGTGGCGGCAGCTTTGGCTGAGAAGGCACGGTGGTATTGATAGAACAAGGTGCCTCCGTAGCGCACAGACAATTCGACGACCAGAAAAAGATACTGATTTAGCTCCTGTAATCTATGTGGATAGACAGAACAAAGAATGTCACGATAGCCGGAGAAAGCAAGGACGAATTCTCCCACGGAAAGGCTTTTTTGAAGACGTGGGTCGCGTGACTTTAGAGTGACTGAAACGTCTCCGCAGTCAACCACTCTGTGATCTAAAAACTCAGAAGAAGCAATGAGAATAGAAACGAGATTAACATCCTTGCCTTCAATTATTAGCTTCCTAATTTTTGGAGAAATAGAATGGCTGGTGATAGCACGGGGAGAAGAGGAACTTGCTACAGTGGCTGAAGAGAGGTTGAACTCTGGAAGAGCAGCGGGGGGTACTGAAGAAGACGTACCAAAAGTATAAGCAGGAGTGCTGGAACTGAAGGCGGGTGGAGCCGAAGAAGGGTTCTCCAGTTTGTCAAGACGGGCGCTGAGGGCTAGCTGAGAGTCTATAATGGGCTGGAGCAGAGATTGCAGTTGATTAAACGTGACCTGAGGAGCGCTGCTGGAGGAGGGGACGGGCGGGGTGAGTGACTGCGGCGGCAGATGCTGTGGCTGCGTTGACTGCGCTGGCAGGGGGAGCTGGGCTGCGAGAGCAGGATCTTGCGCATGCGCAGCATGAACAGGAACTGAGAACGTAGCAGGAGAGGAGGGCCTGACGGCCGAAGCTTGCAAGCGGGGGGGAAAAATCGGCTCGGCTGACAAAGCTTCACAATAAGTAAGAAATAGAGACATGCGATCTCCACCAACGGGAATGGGAATGGACTTTTCAAAGAGTATTTTCAGCAGCTTGGGTGTCGTCCAATCTTTATAGTGGAGCTGCGGTGGAGGCTGGCTAGCGGAACCGCGCTTTGAGCCACGCTCTTGCCTAGCTGAAGAACGGGTAGAAGCAAGGTTGACTGGCGGGGCTGGTGCGGTCATGGACCGAGACGAGGAATGGGATGCCTGACAGAGACGGACCGGTGGAGGGGTCGGAGGCAGGAACTCGTCTGAGTCGGAAGGAAAGGCGTAGGCTGAACGCTTCTCCATTTGGAAGCAGGTAAGACTGCGCGTATAAATCTTGATGAAACGATGGTCTTCGTAATATATATATATATATATATATATATATATATATATTTTCTTCGAGTAATGCGTAACACTACCGGTCAGGATTCAAAAACGAAACACTAGACAGAAAAGGTGCAGGTGATCAGAGCTTAAATAGAAAATAGATGCTAATTAACAGGAAATTAGAAAATTGGGAGATTGAAAGATTGGAAGCACCCAGCTCCACGCCCCCTGAACCACGCAAGCTAACATATATATATATATATATATATATATATATATATATATATATATATATATATATTTGCATGCCCCGGTAGCTAAATGCTTAGTTACGGCTCTGGGCAAAACCAAAGCCCATGGCCAGTATACAATATTTTTCTGTATGCATTCTTTTCTGTTGAGCACTACTGACACCGTTGAAACGGTGAGTCTTAGGTCGCCTGCGGATACATTAGTCCAATCAATGCGTCTGAACCTGGGGTGTAATCCCAAGGTAACTGCTCACTGTTAACAGGTTTGAAGACGTTAATTCACGTTTTAAATAATACAGTGTCCCCTTCAGACTTGTTAAAGGAGAGATTCGGAAATAACATTCAAAACTATGCGCGAGTAAATACCATCCTAAATCCTAACATCCAAAAAAAAAAAAAAAAAAAGAAAAAAATAACAATATATATATATATATATATATATATATATATATATATATATATATATATATAATTGCATGCCCCGGTAGCTACGATATGGAGTCTTTCCATCCACCTCCGGTTGCTTCAACCGGAGGTGCATGCAATTATATATATATATATATATATATATATATATATATATATATATATATATATATATATATATATATATATATATATATATGCTTGCCCCGGTATGTGAACCTTGTTTTAACTGCTTGAAATATTGCTACCTGTTAATATGTGAATGGAATTGTTTTATTATATCAGTGCCGTTTGAAACTAGGTGTTGGTATTGGAAGTTTACAATAAACAAACGCTTGCTAAAATGTATCTGATTTTCTTGGTGACCTTGTTCCTACATTTTTAGATCTGTTATCTGAATAAAAAGAACCTAAAGGATATTCTGTAATTTGTTCGGTGCCTTATCGCACTGAACTGGCGTAGTCAGGCTACATTAGTACTTTCACATTCAACACTTGCTATATCCTGTGATATTTTGGAATTAAAGACAGGTTTGTGGTGCGTTTGTACACTTCCGTGACCTTGCAGGTGTTACATGCCTTTTCCTCCTTACTTCGAGTCTCGGATATCGATTTTGCCACTGTGAATGCAGTAGTTGAACATTTGTCTGCTTGACTTAGTTTCTTAGTTTTCTCTGATAATATATGATGGCGCGTTTGAAATTGTGGGTACATTAATCAGTAGAAACTTGATTATAGTGCATCGCTGTATAGCGTTTATAAGCTTAGGGTGTGTACTGCCTCGACCAGCAGCCCAGGTGATAGGCTCTCAAGCCAAGCATGTTTGAAGCAGTTATTCATTAAGTGTACAAGAATACTTTTTTTCTGAATGAATGAACAGTGAGACTGGAGGTCAAGTAAAAACTGCAGTTCCAACCACATAACAATTACATAAAAATTGTTTAAAACAAAGGGTAAACTTGTACTTTTTGTCATAAGAAAACAGCAGTACTATAAAAAAAAATCATAGTAACACAATTTGACAACCATTCATTTTTCACAGGGAAGTCTTTGTCAATGTTCTCTGTTTTTCCCGTAGGTACTTGTTAGATCCATAGGAACATTCTAAACTGAAGATCAAATGCTTCTTAGACTGAAAGTTGTAAGTTTCATAAATTACTGAAACTTTCTAGTAGGATAATGGCAACACATAGGATATTTTATCTAAATATTATTATTATTATTATTATTATTATTATTATTATTATTATTATTATTACCATTTACCATTGTTACCATTTAACTTTATATTACACAGGCTGTGTAATATACACAGGCTGGCATTTTATGGTGAAAAAATGTCTAATCCAGCAGGTTTATAATTATTAGGGTGGCTCTGCCACTGTTCACATAGTTTTATGTAAATAAAATGGTGGGACTGTCTCCAATTTATAATGTTTTAAATATTAAATGGGATGTAATAAATACATGTTTTTGGAGAACTGAAGGAATTAACCTTGCATTCTGTTTATTGTTTATTACCATAGTCTTGGTTGGACAAATATTGGGGATGAAGAACTCATTGAATTACTTGAGCCCCTAAGGAAGAACCAAACACGTAAGCAGATGTGTTAAGTTAAAATTTTAAAAAGACCATCTTGAGTAATATTTATAGCAGATACAATGGTATTCTCAACATATTTTAAGCAAAATGTACTGACTGAGAAGTGGCTTGGTGACAGAAAGTGGTAAATTAAAACAAACTGCTCAAAGCCTACAACTTAACTCCAATATCAACCTGATAAAGACATATTACTATGACTATAGCCTTGCAAATACTATACCTAGCAGCAAAAAGTGTAATCTCCCACATTACCAGGGACTGTTTTCTGGAAATGGAAGCAGACCAATTAAGGATTTTAACCAGCACACAATTCCATAGAATAGACATATCTGGAAGGGATAGACCAAGTGGTAGCCTAGATATATATGTGTGTTTTGAGAAGGAAGAGTGTGTTTTTTTTTTCTATATTTTATTGAACCTCAAACTAAAACTGTAAATTTGAATTGTAACTGTAGATACATGTTCCCTGTTGGTTGGAGAGTGTGTTTTACTGCTATTTAAAAAACGATATAATAGAGACTTTTTTAATGATCTTAGGAATATATTAGGCATGTCATTTGAACTATAGTAAATTAAATCAATCTAAAATATGTACATTTCTAATTTTCTCTTTTTAGGGAGCCCAGGAGTGGATACGAGATAGATATAGATAGATAGAGTGCATGTTTTACTATCTTGTGGCCACAAGATAGTAAGTCATGCATCTTGTTTGTCCTTCTATTTGGGAATAGACTATTAATTCCTTCCTTGCTTGTAAACAGTGTATCAGCCAATTGTGTTAGTTTCGCAAATGTGCCTTTTTATATGTCAATTTAGAACTATTTTAACAGTAGAATACTTTAATATTTTTTTCTATCTTTTAACAGGATTGAAGGAAATAGCATCAGTTATAAAAGCCTTTTTAAATGTATTGAACTTTGTTCAAATAATACCTCTTTGAAAAAAAGTGTAAGTACTGTGTAAATATTTTATTTGTACAGTTTTGAAACACAGTAGATTTTTATTCTGCTGGCTGTTATTTCTGGATTAAATGGGAAACTTAATATTAATTATAGTATTTAATTCTTAAAACAGAGTCCCAATACCATCTCAACAAAGAGTGAGCCTGCAGTTAAAGTTAAAATAAAATCTGTACAAGTAAATGCTATAGAGAAAAGGGTTGTTAGGCTGTTTTATGTTAAGAGGACAAATAAATATTTTTAGAGTCTTGTTTATTTAACACCTTTTAATTTACAGTATATCATTTTAGGTTTTGTAAACAGCCTATGTGTGAGATTCAAGGATGCCACACAATGTATTGTGCGATGTGTTTTTTTTTTTTAATTTGTGGCAAAAACATGTTTTGCCCTTGTTAGCGATCGCAAGTCATAACAGCAATGCACTGCTATATTTAGCAAATTAAACCTTTATTTTGACCTCACTGGAATAAGGTTGTCTGTACTGAAGTCTACATTTGACCCTGAGGTTAAGGGCCACACACATGCAAGTAGTTTCAGAGTTGAATCCTCTCTGAGGCCAAAGCTCATTTCATGGGCATCCCAGAACACCTAATCTTTGGCAACAGGCCTGGCCCTTTTAAGTATAGATGATTTGTAATTATTGCATTAACCATGCTATGATGTATAATCCGCTTGTGGTCCGTTTTGCCCTCCCAAAAATGTTCATGTAAGAACACATATCATGGGGCTATAAGTAGATAAAAGAATGAATATTGAGGGTATATTGTATTGTTTTTAATATATATTGGGATTGTATAGTGCTATTTGGAATATTGTAAATGAAGAAGCAGAAAAGCTGAAGAGGGACTCCCCTGAGAATTTCTTCATCATCAGCTTCAGTGATGACAGTCTGTGGCAGGGATGGGGCAAGAGGATCCTGCAGAGGTGTGAAGAGAGCAATGATGAGAAGCTTGTCAATATTCTAGTCAAACTATACAACCCTGGTTATAACTTCAGCATTGGTTGGGTGCAGCAGTGACACACAACACTAGGGCAGCTGATAAGAACCAGGAGAAAGCATTGGAATTATGAGGATATAAAAAAGAAACTGGAAAAGCTTGAAAAAAAATTGAATTTCTGATCTTTACTTTGTTATCAACTCCCCCAACACACACACTTCTAGTTAAGTGCTGCTACTATAATGATCATGCTTATATTGATTAATAGTTAAACTTTCTGTTAAAATATAATTCTTTAGGAATCAGTTTACTCTATTTTACCATTTTATGTACTTTATCAGAAAATGGCCCTTACTATAACTGCAGTTCGTTTCATTGGCCTTTTACTTTATTTGATTCTGAAGCTCTTTGGAGATGGCTTTGCCATAAAAAGCACAACATAAACGTAATTTAATTGATTGATATTTCTCAAACACAGTTCTAGCTGTAGGATGTTTCTCCTTTATAATGTGCGTGCTATTATGTCACTGTGACTGAAATTGGGTGCTTGTATTCACTTTACATCAGGTTATATTACATATTCCAACTCAGTTATATTGTAGGATGCAAAACAGAAATTAAGATACACAGATGTTTTGAATTGGGTACAACTTTGTGAAACAATGTACCCTAATCTCTTTCCATGTTACCAAAACATTTAGATACAGTATCTCAAAATAAACTGTAAGTAATTTCAAGGTAATGACTTCCTGTGAAAATGCTCTATGTTTTGAATGGACTTCCTGTCCCCTTAGAGATATCCCTAAATGAACAGGATGTTTGATTTAATGATTTTGAGATATCTTAAAATGATTTAAAGATACTGTATATCTGAAAATGCTAAATGAAAAAGCTCAATTTAAAAGATAAGTGAAAATAATTTTGCGATGCGCTACCTTTAAATATTTGAAGATACCTTAAAATATTTAGACATGTTTGGAAACGATTTAGAGATATCTTAAAATATATCGAGATATCTCTAAATGATAACTTGGCTTGCCATAGGCTTCCAATAGCTATCAATCCGTGACCGCAGAAACGCAGTTTAAAACTGTAAAACGCAGTTTGTAACTGTAAAATGGGGGAAAAAATACTACGGTTCTAATTTACACTTACAAATCTGCTTTCCGCTCGCTCGACACTTTTGAGAGTGAAATTGCTATCAAAAATACGAGCGCGCAGAAATGCAGTTTGTAACTGTAAAATGAAAAAAATACAACCTCTCAATTTTTTTTTTTTTTCAATTACGGTTCTATTCTGCGCGCGCTCGAGTCCCTTTTCACATTTACAGTTTTTTCTGCGCACGCTCGAAACTCAGTCTACGCTTACAAATCTTTTTGAGAGTGATTTCACGCTCCAAAAAAAAACAAAAACAAACTGCAAATGTGTAGCTCAGGCAGCCTAGTTAGTTGATTGTCTGCACTGTCGATCGGTCATTTATTGGTCATATTTAGTGATTTAATAACTATACGTTTAGCATCTATGTACATGTGTTAAAACTAGACAAAGCGCCACTATGCACACGTAAAGAAAACATTACATATAAAACCTTATGTAAAAAAAGATCGAAATAGGATTGTTTGTACCAGAGGCTGTGAAGCGTCCGTCGCTGATTCCTCCGCCAAGGGCTGTGTACGGTAGCTGTGATGAACAGTGACCGGTCGACAGTGCAAGTGTTTGCTGGGTGGGTGATACTTCAGGAGCAAGTTGGTTGCTATCATATTCAACGGCTTAAAATAAAACAACTTGCTAAGACACTAAAGTGATACTGTACTAAAACAGTAGCTTAATATCTGTATTCACTTGTTTGTTTCCACATTCTGCTGAATGGTTAATCTATGCAGCTGATGACTGCAATGAATTCAGTATGTTTATATTTTACAAATGTTGTGTCTCGAATTGGTGACTGTACCTGTGATTGTGTGCAGTTGTAACATGTGAAATAGCATGCTGCTGTAGCAGGACTACTTGATAAGGGGATTGTAATCTGTTTTCTCCTAGGTAACCAGGCTTCTTTCAAATGTTTTGTTGTACGTTGCTTTATTGCACATGTCGTTTTTTTTTTAATTGATTTAGTGGTGTCTTAATTAGATAATTGCCCTGGTTATTTAAATTGTTCCTTTGTTTGCGATGGGGAGAGGAAGTAGCATTAATAAGGCCTTACAGGGCATGCGACATTAAAGGAACACCGATATAGAACTTTAGTGCATGAGAATGGGTTATGTATGGAATGTAGTGGAAAGGAAACAGTGGAGCATCTGAGGGATTGCAATATTTCCAATATTTTTTTTGAAATGGTACAGGTGATAGAAAAATAGAAAAAGGTATTATTTTGTGTATTGCAAAATATATTAGGAAGACTCAAGAATATTTAACATACAGAGATTTTAAAAGGTTAAGTGTTCACAGCAGTTTTAATAGCCAAATCTGAACAGTAGGTGGTGACAATAAGTTTTGCTAGAAACTTGGTGACCATTAACAGAACAGAAGAAGAAACAGGAGAGAAGAAGGGACGGTAGGTGTGGGACTTGGTATTCGGTGTGCCGCTATAGAAGGGAGTGCTCGGAAGACGCATTTTGTCGGTGTCCTGCGGTGTTAAAGCCAGGTGAGTATAATTCTAAAAGTAAAGTGTTTGGCATTTGGAAATCTTTCATATTGAATAAAGCTCCAAGACATGTGGTTACTTCCCGGTCTCAGGTTGTGTTTTTGTTGGATCAAAGCATTAAAGCGGCAGGTTAAGAGCCCCATACCTTCTGTTTGCTTATTATTACTAAACGCTGTGTCCTTCTCCTCTCATCTGGTTTAAAACGGGGAAAGCCTTTTTATTTGATTTCGCTGGCCAGCAATTACGGTTGGGGAGGCATTTCTTCTTTGTCAAAGTAGGTCAGTCAGTTTGGGGCTTGCCTTCAGTGTACTGTAAAGGCCTGGTCTCGCAGGCGACAACAAGGTGGCCACACACTGGCGACATTTCTCCCACTTAGGACGGTGTTCTATTTTTCAGGCAACACGAGGGCAACATTTTCAATAACAGCCAATTAAATTTGATAGTAGTGTCACATGATAAGGCTCGACCATAACGTCAGACCGTGTATATGATGCATTCTGATTCCTGCATTTCATCCAATTAATTGTATGTAGTCTATAGATATGCATTACAGTGTGTATGTGAATAAGCGAATGTTAATGTCCACAATTACAATACATATTTAAGCTATGAATACTATTCTACAATAATAAAATACACGTGTAGCATATTTTTTAAAATAGTTTTTTTTATTAATTTGCTGTGTATGCAGTTATTTAATTAAATAATAATTATTAAATTTGGCATGGTTTTGTTTGTAGAAGGTGGGTGTTACTAACTGGTGCGGGTGAGGACAACAGCCACCTAACATAAAGTTTACAAACGAGATGAGGCCAATCTTGCTTGTTTGTTTGTTAGTAGCTTATTGATCCCAGAATCTCATCAAGCAGCTTCTTGAAGGATCCCAGGGTGTCAGCTTCAACAACATTACTGGGGAGTCGGTTCCAGACCCTCAAAATTCTTTGTGTAAAAAAGTGCCTTCTATTTTCTGTTCTGAATGCCCCTTTATCTAATCTCTATTTGTGACCCCCGGTCCTTGTTTCTTTTTTCAGGTCAAAAAAGTCCCCTGGGTCAACATTGTCTGTACCGTTTAGAACTTGGAATTCAGATCACTGCGAAGTCTTCTTTGTTCAAGACTGAACAGATTCAATTCTTTTAGCCTGTCTGCATACGACATGCCTTTTAAACCCGGGATAATTCTGGTCGCACTTCATTGCACTCTTTCTAGAGTAGCAATATCCTTTTTGTAACGAAGTGACCAGAACTGAACACAATATTCTAGATGAGGTCTTGCTAATGTATTGTAAAGTTTTAACATTACTTCCCTTGATTTAAATTCAACACTTTTCACAATATATCCGAGCATCTTGTTGGCCTTTTTTATAGCTTCCCCACATTGTCTAGATCAAGACATTTCTGAGTCAACATAAACTCCTAGGTCTTTTTCATAGATTCCTTCTTCAATTTCAGTATCTCCCATATGATATTTATAATGCACATTATTATTGCCTGCGTGCAGTACCTTACACTTTTCTCTATTAAATGTTATTTGCCATGTGTCTGCCCAGTTCTGAATGCTGTCTAGATCATTTTGAATGACCTTTGCTGCTGGAACAGTGTTTGCCAATCCTCCTATTTATGTGTTGTCTGCAAATTTAACAAGTTTGCTTACTATACCAGAATCTCTCTCTCTCTCTCTCTCTCTCTCTCTCTCTCTCGATTTGTATGTACAAATAATGTGATATCTTTTAACAATTGTAAGTCGTCCTGGATAAGGGTGTCTGCTAAGAAATAAATAATAAATACAAATATAACTGGGTTTATATAATGTGTGTCAGTCTGCCAGTCTATCAAATTAATCATTAAATTAATCCTTAATCCTTGGGGACCCCTGTATACTACTGCTGACTTTTCAAATACAGTTGCTCTCCTGTGTGTGTTTATTAACTATTTGGTTTTGTTGAAGAATCCTTGCTGGGGAGATCTGTTTCTATCTATCCACCATCGGTCAACGAGAAATGCAATTGTTGCTAGGCCCTTGTCTAAGGACCCTTCCTGTTGAATACAGTGTATTTTTTAGCTGCCTTTATTTAAATGTTAAACCTTTAGGTAGAGTTCGGGGGGCGAGAGCTAGGGCTTTTCTAATTTCAGCCTGTCAATCATCATTAATCTCTATGTCAATCATCATCGAAATCCTATTTAAAGCTTAGTCACATATATCTCCCTTGTCAAATGTTTTGCTTTTCCCTCCTCCTCCTTTTGTACCACGTGCCTCTGTCATCAGTCCCCGCTGGGGGGCAAGTGATCTCACTGCCCAACCTTGGGTCAGGCTATGTCACTTTTGCCTTTGGATAAGGGGGGTTCTCATCGTACGAGTCAGTGGGGACCCCCGGCCACACCTATCCTCTCGCAGCTCATGCGCTATTACTTAACTAAAATCAGAGGCTCATTCTTTCTTCATACTGTTTGCTCAGGTTTTAGCCTGCTGTGTGCTTAGCGCTCAATGTCCCAACTAACCTTTCTACTTTCTACCTATTTCCAGATTCCCTGAGGGAGCTCTCTGCTCCCACCGCAAGCAGCTCTCCAATAAACAGGGTAACTACTTTTCTGTCCGTTCAATTTTCAGGTTTGCATCCACTACCTATTCCACCCTCAAGGGATTCAGGTTTGCATCCGCTACCTATCCTCAAGGGGTGCTGGGTACAGTCTTGGAGGCCACACCTCTCCTCATACAGCAAGACAACCTCTTTTATATTTTCTGTAGAGGTCTCTCTACCAAATCAAACTACAAACTAACAAACTATTCTTATAGCCTGGGCTCCTACCCGTGAACTGACTTTCTCTTATTAAAACTGTGATAGATTGTATTGTTTATTTGAACTGATTTTTATGTAACTGTGTGATTATTGTAATAAAATGTTTTGGACTCTGCCTCTGCCACTCTGTTACTATCTCTGGTCACTTTACCTCTATTCAGCGAACCTGTTGTGTTTCCTGAAAAACGGACAAGGGTTGGAACTGGCCAAATGAAGTCAAAATGTTATAAGTTCAGGAGGCTCCCGAGTGGCACATCCAGTAAAGGTGCTCCATGTGGAGTTGCGAGTTCGAGTCCAGGCTTTTCCTTTGCCGACCGAGGACGGGAGGGAGGGTTAGGTCAGCCAGGGTGTCCTCGGCTCACCCCGCACCAGCGACCCCTGTAGTCTGGCCTGGCGCCTGCGGGCTTGCCTGTAAGCTTCCCGAGAGCTGCGTTGCTGCCACCTGGTCTGAATGCCAACTCCACTTTGTTGCATTCACATTTTCATTCATTTAAGGGCTGCACAAACTGATCTAATCAATACTATACAGCGCATTCTCAGCCACTGTCCAGACGGGAAGAAAAAAAACAACTAAGAAGCCTAAATACTACTAATACTGTATGAGCGAAATGCTATTGTTGTTTGTGTGTGTGTGTATATGTCTGGAAGTTCTTGGGAGAGGTATAACTTTTTTTTTGCGATCGTGCCTTTCAAACGCTGTATATTTAGTAAAAGTCAAGAACTGACAACGGTGTATCTTTTCACACATGTAGAGTAATATAAAAGTGAAAATCATCCAATTGACTGCTTTGGCACCTGTGTGTGTGTATATATACAGTGCCTTGCATAAGTATTCACCCCCCTTGGACTTTTCCACATTTTGTAGTGTTACAACCTGGAATTAAAATGGATTTAATTGGGATTTTTACCATTTGATTTACACAACATACTTAACATAATATATTTTTTATTGTGACACAAAGGTTAATTAAACAAAAAAAAAAGACATTTGTTGGTTGCATAAGTATTCACCCCCCTGAGTCAATACTTGGTAGAAGCACCTTTGACAGCAATTACAGCTGTGAGTCTTTTTGGGTAAGTCTCTATCAGCTTTGCACATCTGGGTCCTGCAATTTTTGCCCATTCTTCTTGGCAAAATTGCTCAAGCTCTGTCAAGTTGGATGGGGACCGTTGGTGAACAGCAATTTCCAAGTCTTGCCACAGATTCTCAATCGGATTGATGTCTGGGCTTTGACTGGGCCATTCTAAGACATTCAGGTTCTTGTTTTTAAACCACTCCAGTGTAGCTTTGGCTGTGTGTTTAGGGTCATTGTGCTGCTGGAAGGTGAACCTCCGCCCCAGTCCCAGGTCTCTTGCAGACTGAAACAGGTTTTCCTCTAGAATTTCCCTGTATTTGGCTCCACCCATCTTGCCCTCAATCCTGACCAGTTTCCCAGTCCCTGCCGATGAAAAGCATCCCCATAACATGATGCTGCCACCACCATGCTTCACCGTGGGGATGGTGTTCTCAGGGTGATGAGCAGTGTGGCTTTGCGCCACAGATAGCGTTTTGCGCTAAGGCTAAAAAGTTCAATTTTGGTCTCATCAGACCAGAGAACCTTTTTCCACATGTTTGCTGTGTCTCCCACATGCCTTTTGGCAAAATCCAAACAGGATTTGATATGGGTTTTTTTCAGCAATGGCTTTCTTCTCGCCACTCTTCCATAAAGCCCAGCTTTGTGGAGCGTCCGGGTTATAGTTGTCCCATGGACGGTTTCTCCCATCTCAACTGTGGATCTCTCCAGCTCCTTCAGAGTTACCATTGGCCTCTTGGTTGTTTCTCTGACTAATGCCCTCCTTACCTGGTCACTGAGTTTTGGTGGACGGCCTTCTCTAGGCAATGATGACGATGATGATGATGATGATGACCTCAGAATAGAATGTTCATTCCAAATGGCTCCAAAGTGCCTAGTTAAGGGAGCAAAATCCTAATTTACTATCCATGATACTTTTACTTGCATTAGTAAAGGAATAGTATATTGCATTGGCTGCATCAAATGTAACAAGCTATATATTGATAAAACAAAACGACGCTTGGCTGATCGCTTCGTGGAACATCTGAGAAGTATACAAATTAACACCTCTACCTTTCCCGTCGCCAGACATTTTAACAGAAATGACCACACTATAGAAGACATCACAATTTGTGGGATGGTTCAATGCTATGGAACTAATGCTGTCAGGAAACAAAAGGAATGTGAACTTATTTTCAAACTAGGTACTTTGGAGCCATTTGGAATGAACATTTTATTCTGAGGTCATCATCATCATCATCATCAACATTCTGGATTTTTGTTTAAAAGACTACTTGTTTGTTTTTTTATCAACTTCTTAAAGCAGTGGGCGCGTTAAGTAAGTGAGCCGCTCAGAGTGAGAACGCTCAGAAAGCACACTGAGCAGATTTAAATGACTTAACACTCTGCTCCACGAGAGCGTTGAGCGACTTTTAAAAATGGTGAATAATAATTATTTGCTTGTTTGTGTTTCTGAGGTGATGGTAGATGAAATGACCCCGTGTGGTTACTGTCCCCTGCTGAACCTCGCTGAGTTCGGCGCTCTGTTTGGACTGAACCTCATATCTGGCTGTGTTTAATACCGACAATACCGACGTTAATAATGAGAATTATGAATAATATTAATACTACAAGCCTAATAATAATACACTAATAACTATAAAACAGCTCTACATTTAAAAAAAAAAGAAATTAAATGATACAAATTCGAAAACAACAATTTTTACCATCTTATTTAGCCAATTAATACATAACTTCATAAGTCGAAACCAGTTCATCGTTCTTGACAAACGTATTTGTCAATCCTGCCTGTCATCTCCACTTGTTTCCTGCAGGTGTCCATTCCGTCCGCTCACTCTGATCACTGATGAAATATGCTCAGGAGCGCTCTGAGCGGCTCAGCGGGAGTGGAACTGAGCGAGTCGTTAAGTTGATTCTTTTACTGAGCCGCTCACTTACTTAACACACCTACTGTTTTTTTGTATTCGGCCGATGAAGGACTTGTAGTCCGAAACGTCCTGATAATTGATTTGTAATCAATTATTCTACCTTTTTAAGTACCTGAAATATCCTTTTCTCTTTTTTCTTTTATTATATATATATATATATATATATATATATATATATATATATATATATATATATATATACACATCTCTGGAAAAAATTAAGAGACCACTGCAAAATTATCAGTTTCTCTGGTTTTACTATTTATAGGTATGTGTTTGGGTAAAATGAACATTTTTGTTTTATTCTATAAACTACTGACAACATTTCTCCCAAATTCCAAATAAAAATATTGTCATTTAGAGCATTTATTTGCAGAAAATGACAACTGGTCAAAATAACAAAAAAGATGCAGTGTTGTCAGACTTCGAATAATGCAAAGAAAATAAGTTCATACTCATTTTTAAACAACACAATACTAATGTTTTAACTTAGGAAGAGTTCAGAAATCAATATTTGGTGGAATAACCCTGATTTTCAAGCACAGCTTTCATGCGTCTTGGCATGCTCTCCACAAGTCTTTCACATTGATGTTGGGTGACTTTATGCCACTCCTGGCGCAAAAATTCAAGCAGCTCGGCTTTGTTTGATGGCTTGTGACCATCCATCTTCCTCTTGATCACATTCCAGAGGTTTTCAATGGGGTTCAGGTCTGGAGATTGGGCTGGCCATGACAGGGTCTTGATCTGGTGGTCCTCCATCCACACCTTGATTGACCTGGCTGTGTGGCATGGAGCATTGTCCTGCTGGAAAAACCAATCCTCAGAGTTGGGGAATAGTGTCAGAGCAGAAGGAAGCAAGTTTTCTTCCAGGACAACCTTGTACTTGGCTTGGCTTGGCTTGAGGGGGGAGGAGAAAATATGTGCTGCAGGACTACATTTCCCAGAATTCCACAGGGTTACCATTTTAAAGTGAAGCACCTGAGGCTGATTAAGGCAGGGGAAACCCTATAGAGTAGGCGGATGGAGAAAGGCCATGTGCAGAGCAGACCTGTGTAAACAAGAAAAGGTTCTGCGTGAACATAGGGTGAACCTATTTGTGTGTGAAACAACTGGGGTTTGACTGGTAAACAGCTTAGCTGTCTGGTGTTAGTTAAAAGCTTGCAAAGTACAGTTTAGTACTCCACGTATTTTGTGTTTTGCTAGTTTATTTTCTGTAATTAATAAAAGTGCATGAAAGTGCCTAAAAAGTACTGTTCTGTGTCTTGGTCTGCTTTTAAAAGGGTGAAATGAATTTGAACCGTCAGGCTTTGTTACTATATATATATATATATATATAGTTGTAGGCAAAAGTTTACATACCCCAATGGGAATTTATCATTTCTAGAAATTTCTCAAAAACAAATAATTGTAGGAAAAATCTTTTGTAGCAAAAGTTTTTGCTTTTGTGGATGAGGAACAAGTTACAAGATTTCTACAATTATTTATTTTAGCAATTATTTTTTGCAAAATTCAAAGAATGCTAATTCAAAAGTATTCATACCCTGACAAGGAAAATGAAATTAATAGCTAGTTGAGGTACCTTTAGCAATAATAACCTATTTTAAACAATTAGGATATTTGTCAATGAGCTTTTGGCATTATTCATTAGTGATTTTTGACCATTCTTCAACAAAGCATTGTTCCAGTTCATTCAAATTTCGAGGACTTCTCTTGTGCACAGCCTTCAACTCATACCAAAGATTCACAATCGGATTTAGATTGGGACTTTGACTAGACCATTCCAGAACCTTGATTTTATTCTTCTTTAACAATTCTAAAGTAGATTTTGATGTGTGCTTTGGACTTTCTCCAAACGTAACGACTATCAGCGTGACCAAATAGCTCGATTTTTGTTTCATCACTCCACAAAACATTTGACCAGAACTCATATCCATCATTTAAATGCCGTTTTGCAAACTTTAAGTGATTGTCCTTGTGACGTTTTCCTAAGAGTGGCTTTTTCTTTGGCCTGCGACTACTGAGACATTCACCATGCAATACTTGACCTATGGTTGAAATGGAAATCCCAGTCCCACCTGCAGCCAATTCACTTTGAATATCTTTGGCAGTCAATCTCGGATTGTTATTAACCTTCCTCACAATTCTTCTTCTTGTTCTTGGTGAAAGAACCTTCTTTCTTCCAGACCGAGGGAGCATTGTGACAGTACCATGAGTCTTGTACTTCTTGATAATAGAAACAATATTTGAAATTGTGATACTGAAATGCTTGGAACTATCCTTCTCCAGCTTTATGACAATAACTCATTTTCTGCCTAAGGTCTTCAGATAGATCTTTACTTTGTCCCATATTGACTTACTGGTAATGACAGCAATCATCCTATGCCTAACCCTTTTATACTTTCTAAGAATGTTCACCTACAATCCAGCATTTTCTAGACTTTTCTAGAATTAGGTTCTTCATTATCATATTGAAATTTCTAGCACCTTGTAGACAATACTATCATAGCATCAAAGGGTTTGAATTAGCATTTTTGGAGTTTTGCAAAAAAAAAAAAAATCTATTTCTTGTAACTTTTTTTGCTCGTCTACAAAAATACATTTTTCCTAAAATTCTTTGTTTGAGATTCTCTAAAAGGAATAAAAACACCATAATGGTACAACACTGGCAAGAAGCAGCTTGTTTAGATGAGTTAGATTGTGGTTCTAAGCAGTTCTGTGTTAGTTTTATACTTAATTCTTCTAATGCTTTCAGAAAGTATGCTTTCAGTCATTGCCCTTTAGTCAGTCTTCCTGAGCTATAATGGATCTTGAACATGTGCAATAGAAAAGTGTTAAAAATACAGCTTAGTGTCTGATACATCAGCTTAGTGTCCGATACGAATAAATCATACGATAAATATAGAAAATGCATCTGCACCTTGGACTTTGGTATGTACTACATCAGTACGTTGTTATAAAGTGGAAAGGTGTGTCATTTTTTTCACAGTCTCTTGTGTTGGCTGACCTAGAAAGACAACCCAGTGCCCTCGGCAGGTTCTTATTTTTTGAGTATATAGATTCACTGGCTTCTAAGCAACTACAGAAGAGCAAACACGATTGGAAGTCTTCACTCCATAGCAAATATCATAGGTATCACAATGAGGATTTTGTTCTGTTTAGCTATCCTTCTGCACGCTGCTACCTGTTCACTATATGACATTGGTAAGATCGTCTATCTGTCTCTGTCTGTCTGTCTACTATATAGTGAGATTGTATTTATACCTTCAAGGGACAGAATATCGGTCTTTTTTTTAAAACCTATTATACAGTAATGTGCCAATTTATTAGAACACCTCGATTTGTCATTTATATCCTTAAATACCTACCTGCATGAAAACCTATTTGTGTGAGACTTAGTAATTAGTGATGTAGAAACAATAGGCACTCTTGTGAAAATGCTAGATCACTTTGTGCTTTAATAGGCATCTTGAACAACTTTAAAAAAAGTAACATGCATTTTACCATTTGTGTATGTGTGTTCCTTTTCTCTTATTATTTTTTAATGAATTCCACACATGGCCTATTAAAATCATCAATTAAATCAGACAATTGCTAATTTGCTTATTTGACAATTTTCCAAGATTATCAGTTACAGTGGTTTGGATTTCATATGCACAACAAATCAAAACAACAGAAGCAATGGGGTGTTCTAATACATTTTCACACTACTGTAGCAATCTATTTTGATTAACTGGTATCAAACATTTACACAAGAGACACAGGATTTAAAGGGTTATCTGCTGTTCAGTTTAGTTTATTCACTTTTGGGCCTGCAGGGCCAGCACAGGTACAGCTCAATAGTTAAAGCATCGCGAATACAAAGAGACATCTAAATAAATATATTAGAAAAATAAAAACACATGATCACAGTTTCATTATAGCTTAAACAATTTCAAGCACAGATGCCACTGAACTGCAAATTTAAAGCCAGAGAGGCATGGCAATATATTTTAGTCTCGTCAAGGGTTGGTTTCGAAAACCCAAGTGTAAAGCAATACAGAGCTTCTCCACCTCCCTTTAATCCACATTGCTCCAGGATTATTTAGTACTGTACATGTTGGCTTGTTCTTTATTTCCATTAAGACATCTTAACTTTTTTTTCACCAGTTATTTCAGGGGTTTTTGAGTCCAGTATCACTACATTTAATTACACTCAATCCAGAGAGTACTGTCTGTCGCAGAATGCAGCTTTAGCAACCTTAGAGCAGGTGACCAGTGCTCGGAACATCAGCTTCCAGACCTGCAGGTAACGTATGCACTGAGAGAGTGGTTAGAATTGAACACATTCAGTACCATATACATTTTCAGAATGTTTAATTTAATTTAGAACAGGTGACCAGTGCTCGGAACATCAGCTTCCAGACCTGCAGGTAACGTATGCACTGAGAGTGTGGTTAGAATTGAACACATTCAGTACCATATAAATTTTCAGAATGTTTAATTTAATTTCTTACTTTTTAATTTGTCATTTTGTGTCATTCTCTGCTGTTTATGTTTGCACTGCTTATTAAATATTCTGCTTCGAAAAGCTGAACTTCTGAAATGAGGCAAGTTTTCTAAATGGCCACTGGGGGTGGGTTTCAGCCACACCTCTGCAACTGATCTGTAAAGTCAATGGAAAAACATCTTTCACAAGGAACTGGAAATTAGAGATGCACACCACCCTAGTGGGTCAGAGTTCTCACTTCAGAAATTCAGCTTTTAGACAATGCTTGAAAAAAGATGTGATAGTAATCCTGAAAAATAGTATTCTAAGCAGAAAAAAACTATAGAGAGTGATAGAGGTGTGATAGAGGAGTGATCCTGGGACACTATCACCCCTCATGTAAATGTGCTTTATTTTGCTCTTATCTGCCCCTATTTTACTGCATTTAATCCTGTACTTCAGAATACTGTAATCTGCCAAGTGCTTAACCTGTAGTACTTTATATTTAATCATATCCTGATGTAACTATCACTATTTAATCATACCCTGATGTAACTATCACTATTATCTGCTGTATTATTGAATTGTGGTTGTCACACTTATACTTTGCTTGAACAAAAGTTATTGTATTTCTTGCTCTTATTGTATTACTTGTATTGCAACACTTGAAATGTATTTGCTTACGATTGTAAGTCGCCCTGGATAAGGGTGTCTGCTAAGAAATAAATAATAATAATAATAATAGAGGTCATAGTAGGATATTAAAACGGAAATAATTGAAGTACTTACAAATGATTCAACCTCTTACATTGGGGTCTGTTTCACCTTGATTATCAAATACATTATCTTGGTTGAGTCAATTGAAAATAACCCATAATCTGCACAACCCACATACCAATACATTGAATTCCGTTTACATTGCAATCGAATATCAATAAAAAAAAACAACAACATGTGTTTTGAAGGATCCTTCCACATTACAATTTGAATACATTGCTCTGTACTTGTAATATTCTCATATCATGTAAACCTAATTTTTAAAGCATCAGAGATTTTATACTACAATCTATTTCTGAACCACATTCAGTTCGACTTTTTTTATGGAAGTAAATGCTTTGGCTCACCCTTCATTTTCATGATGTAACTTTTCGATGGCAGGTATGGATGGGTGGAAGAGCAGTGAATTCTTCTTGCCCGTACCACAGCGATCAAGACTTGTGGCAACAGTAATATAGGCATCATTAAAAAAGGGCCCTGTGGATACTACACTGCACCCAGTGCCTACTGCTACAAAACCAATGGTAACCATCTCGGGTCTCTTGAGTTCGAGAGCTAGTGTGTTCTAGTGGAAATGCCTGGTTATTTGATTTATAAGCTGGTTAATTTAGTTTGTGTGCTTTACTGTACTGCTACACATGTACATCGTTTGTAAAACACTTTCTTAAAAACAATTCTTTGTTATGTACAATACAGTAAATACCACAAAACACTAAAACAAATATTGCAAAGCTGATTGAGATTGGCGTGGTAAGATGTACAATAATACAATGTTGCTTGGTCTCTGCTCAGTTACTTTACAAGTCTTTCATTTCCCAAAAAGATTTCTGTGCATCTTCCTGATCTAGTTAACTGTACAACCAGTTCCATGTATAACGCCTATTCAGAATTAAAACATAACTGTTATGTATTGGATTTAAGAGTGTTAGTTATTTGCTGCCACCTACTGGTAGTATTAGCTTAGCTCACTGAGCAGGCGCAGTCTTCCGTGTATGTGATGCGGGAACAATAAAGAAACTTTTGTTGAACCAGAGCACCGTGTCCGTATATATATATAGATATATGTATAACTAAATAATAATATTAATGTTATTAGACATAACATAAAGTGGCGACGAGGATTCGTTTTAAGTTACTGGACAGCTGCCGGCAATAATTGATTCGCTACAGTTTGTCTAAATAACTTTCAATACCCAGACGAGTGACGACGGCTACATACAGAAGGAAGAAATGGCGGCAATCATAGGACGACTCGACTGCTTCGATGAAAATACAGAAGACTGGAACACTTACATCGAACGTTTTGAACACTTCCTCACAGCAAACGACATACCAGCAGAAAGGCGAGTAGCGGCTTTATTAAGTGTGATTGGGGGTAAGACATACAGCCTGTTAAGGAGTTTAATAGCGCCCGAAAAGCCTGGTGCTAAAAGCTATAATGAAATAGTACAAACACTGCAGGAACATTTTTCCCCTAAACCTCTGGTAATAGCCGAAAGGTTTCGTTTTCACAGACGTAATCAAGAAGAGGGTGAGTCTGTGGTGCAGTATATAGCAGTGCTAAAAAAATTAACAGAGCACTGTGAGTTTGGCACACATCTTAATGATACATTAAGAGATAGATTGGTATGTGGCTTGAGAAAGGAAGCGATCCAGAAACGTCTTTTATCTGAAGCTGAATTGACGTTCAAAAAAGCAGCAGAGATTGCTGTATCAATGGAGACGGCTGCTAGAGAATCTCAACAACTAAACGCTCCGCCTAATATAAATAAGCTCACGTTGACACGGAGAAGCAAGTCGGTTAATAATTGCTGGCGTTGCGGGAAGGATACCCACAGCGAAATGGAGTGCTGGTTTAAAGAAAAGGATTGTCGTTGTTGTGGCAAGAAGGGTCACATAGAACGCGTTTGTAGAATGAAAAAGCATGAAAAGGGGAACGCGCATAGTAGCAAGCTGAGGAAGAAAAGTGTGCAGTACGTGGAAGTAAATGAGTCAAGTGATGATGCTGATACAGATACCGAATTGGCTTTGAATGTGCTTACTCTTAAAGGTGAAACGGCCAATATTTGGGTCACACCAGAAATTGAGGGAAACCCTTTGAAAATGGAACTGGATACTGGTGCTGCAGTGTCCTTGATATCAAAGAAAATGTATGTAGACAAGTTAAGTAATTTTCCCTTGCAACATACGAACCTAGTGTTGAAAACTTATACTGGAGAAGCAGTTTTGCCCAGTGGAAAAATTAATGTACAGGTGAAACTCAATGGTCAGATGGAGCTACTGCAGCTATATGTTGTTGAGGGTGATTACCCACCTTTGTTTGGTAGGGAATGGATTAAGAAAATGAATCTTAACTGGCAGGAAATAAAATCCTTAACTCAGCCAAGCAATTTGGAAGCAGTTCTGATTAAGCATAGCTCTGTATTCAGAAAGGAACTTGGCACAATGAAGGGAATTGAGGCAAAGATAATTGTGAAACCTGACAGCAAACCAAAGTTTTGCCAAAAACGCATGGTACCATATGCAATCAAACCCAAAGTGGATGCTGAATTGACCCGATTGCTAGAAAATGGAGTAGTGTCACCAGTGCAATTCAGTGATTGGGCAACACCGATTGTACCTGTTATCAAGAAGGATGGCACCGTGAGGCTATGTGGTGACTTCAAGGTTACGGTAAACCCTGCTCTGTGTATTGAACAGTACCCAATCCCACGCATCGAAGATTTGTTTGCTTCTCTAGCGGGAGGTCAGTGCTTCAGTAAGTTGGATTTGTCCAACGCCTACTTGCAAATGACGGTGGAAGAGCAATCTAGAAAGTACCTGACTATTACAACACAGAAAGGTCTGTACTGTTACAACCGCTTACCTTTTGGTATTGCTTCAGCTCCTGCATTGTTCCAGAGGGCCATGGACCAAATATTACAGGGACTGTCTGGTGTTCATTGCTACCTTGATGATATACTGGTCACAGGTAGAAATGAGATTGAACATCTTAACAATCTGGATGCTGTTTTGCAACACCTGGAAGAGTATGGCCTGCGTGTTCAGAAGGACAAGTGTGAGTTTTTTAAACAATCATTGGAGTATCTGGGACACATCATTGATGCTACGGGCTTACACAAGTCACCTGGAAAGGTTAAAGCTATCGTGGATGCGCCTGCACCAGAAAATGTAAGCCAGTTGCGATCATTTCTAGGACTGTTAAACTATTACAGTAGGTTTATACCTAACCTAGCAACCATTCTGAGTCCACTAAATGCGTTATTGTGTCAAGGAAAGCAATGGCAGTGGACTAAGGACTGTGAAAAGTCATTTAAGATGGCTAAGGAACAGTTAGTGTCATCAGAGGTTTTAACTCACTTTGATGGAAACCTTCCAATTACCCTTGCTTGCGATGCTTCACCATATGGAGTGGGGGCGGTTATTTCTCATGTCCTTCCTGGTGGAGAAGAAAGACCAATTGCGTTTGCATCCAGGACTCTCAGTAAGGCTGAGCAGAAGTATGCACAAATCGAGAAGGAGGCTCTTGGAATAGTATTCGGTGTACGGAAATTCCACCAATACTTATATGGCAGGAAGTTCACATTATTCACAGACCACCGACCCCTCACAACCATTTTTGGTCCAAAGAAGGGAATTCCATCATTAGCGGCAGCCAGACTGCAACGTTGGGCTTTACTGTTATCTGCCCATACATACGACATTGAATACAGGAAAGGCTCCGATATTGGGAATGCTGATGGACTGTCAAGATTACCATTGAAGGTGACACATAAAGACAAACCTGACACAGTCGACGTGTTTTATTGCAACCAAATGGAACAGCTACCAGTGAAATGTGCTGAAGTGAGAAAAGAAACTAGAACTGACCCTACACTGTCTCAGATTCTAGAGCAAGTCTTAAAAGGCGGGCTAGAAGCCAACCCTGCTGTAAAGACGCCATTCTACGCAAGGCGCCATGAACTGTCTGTGTACCAAGGGTGCTTAATGTGGGGTATCCGTGTTGTCATACCTGCAAAGTTAAGAAGCAGAGTATTGGATATGCTACATGAAGGACATTCTGGAGTAGTCAGAATGAAGGCCATAGCAAGGAGTTACATCTGGTGGCCTGGAATAGACACACAAATTGAGGAGAAGGCAAAATCTTGTACATCATGTCAACGTGTCCAGAATATGCCAAGTCGTGCACCACTCCACCCATGGGTATGGCCAGGTAGACCATGGCAACGTATTCACATTGATTTTGCAGGTCCTTTTAACGGACAAATGTTTCTCATCGTGGTGGATGCTCACTCGAAGTGGCCTGAAGTTTTCATACTGGAATCCACCACTGCGGCGAAGACTATTCAGGTTCTGAGAGGACTATTCAGTCACTACGGTATTCCAGAGCAGCTTGTAAGTGACAATGGCCCACAGTTCATCTCTAGCGAATTTGAAGCATTCTTGAAAATGAATGGCGTAAAACATATCAGGTCTACCCCATACCATCCAGCAACGAATGGTTTGGCTGAACGCTTTGTTCAAACCATGAAGCATGCACTCAAGTCAGCGAAGGAAAGTGCAACTACTAGTAAAAAACTAGATAATTTTTTACTTGTGTATAGAAATACTCCTCATGCAACAACAGATGAATCTCCAGCAATGTTGTTTTTGAAACGCAAGCTGCGCACACGATTGGATCTGCTAAAACCAGACATGTCTTTACATGTTGAAAAGAATCAGGGGTTGCAAATAGCACAACGACAAAACAGTGCGAAGGACAGACAATTTCAAGTCGGTCAGGCAGTGCTGGCACGGGAATATCGTAAGGGAGATAAATGGATTCCAGGAGTTGTTACTGCCAAAACTGGACCTGTCTCATACACTGTGGATGTTGGACCTGGAATGTCTTGGAGACGTCATGCTGACCAGCTACTGGATTGTGTTGGCACCCATCTGAATGAAGATCCTGCAGCAGAAATATTACCAACCCTGACAGAGCCTATTGAGGTTTACACAGCATGTTCACCAACTGCAAACACAACTTCCAAGGGGGTCATTGAGGCTGAAACCAATGCTAAAGAACCTTTGTTTCCACCTTCAACGAACCAAGATGTACACATGGCAGAACCGTCACCAAATGCTGTCGAGAGACGCTATCCTGTTCGGAGTAGGAAAGCTCCCAACCATTTGACTTTTTAATTATCGGTACAGCGTAAATAAATAAATAGTAAAACAACAAAGGCTTTCATGTTAAAATAGTTCAGTAGTGTATAGAGAGCAAGCCAGAAGAAGGGGGCAGAATAATCCCCTGGCTAGCTTGAGGCATGAGGCAGTCCACCCTCTACCTCTAGTTATGTAGATGATTCAATTTGTGACAACAACATTTAACAGGAAGGAAATGTTATGTATTGGATTTAAGAGTGTTAGTTATTTGCTGCCACCTACTGGTAGTATTAGCTTAGCTCACTGAGCAGGCGCAGTCTTCCGTGTATGTGATGCGGGAACAATAAAGAAACTTTTGTTGAACCAGAGCACCGTGTCCGTATATATATATAGATATATGTATAACTAAATAATAATATTAATGTTATTAGACATAACAATAACAGCAAAGGATATGACAATACTGAAGAGGTTTTGGAATACAGTGGTAAAAATCAGTTCGGCTCTGTTTCTTCACACAGTGTCTTTTACAGATGTATACGTGGTCTATCCTCCATTTGGGAACAGTACCATGACATACAGTGAAGCTATGCAACGGTGTTTATCCCTTGGTGATAGCTTGGCATCAAAGAAACAACTGAGTAGTACATCCACACCCATCCCTGACGGCATGTAAGTAATAAAACTGCTTTTCATTGCGGGCGGGGCAGGGTGGGGTGGGGTGGGGTGGGGGTAGGGGGGCAGAGAAACTCCCTAAGGGCCTTATTATCTCAATGGCACTCTGCAGTGCTGACAAACCTTTTCTTTGGAACTAGACTGACACCTAAAAAATCTACAAAAACAATATACCACTATTTGTTTTATTTTTTGTCTTGATCTAAATCAGGGTTGGCCAAAGCTGGCCCTTCCACTCCTGGTCTTTGTTCCAGCTCTGTTCTAAATTGTTTAAACCCTTAAGGTACACTGGGATTTGAGCGGCTGTTGAAACAGTTTCTTCTTAAAATACATTTGAGAGTGACTCAAGTGACACAGGGAGGAAACTGACAATTTGGATGACCAGATCCAACCTGTCAGTACATTTTAAACCATGTTTCATGCGCCTCATTGCAAAAAAAATAAAAATAAGTTTGCATAATTTTATTCGTGGGACACATACTTCCTTTGTACCTTAAAGGGTTAATTGAACCAATTAAACCTAGATCCAGACCCTGAAGTAGTTTACTATATAATTTTACCTGTTAAACCTGGAGTGGAATGGTCCTCGAGGACAGTGATTTGACACCCCTGATTTAAACAGTGAAGGATCTCATCCTTGAAGCTGGTCTATTACAGTCCAGCATACTTGTATTATATGATGTTAATCAGGAGGGAGGGAATCTGTGTGACATCAGTGGGATTAATATAGAGTTGAAGGTCGATCCCTCAGTATACTGCATTGTCTTTCTCCTTACAGACCTGCGTGGAGCAAAGACAAGGACGTGGTTCAGTTCTCCAGTGGAAAGCTGACAGTTACTCCATGTGTCAACAAACCCAGCCAGCTTGCTTCAGCCTACTGCTTCAACCCAAATAGTAAGATTTATTTGTAATACTTTCAAGAACTATAACAAATCCTACAGGATATGATATGAACTGTTTAATAGTTGCATAAAACAATTGGATTTTGAATCTTTTTTTCTTTTCTTTTTGGCAGTCACAGACTTTATTCCAGTAATCAAGGATGACAAATGTAAGCAGTCACTCCCCACTCAAATATAATACATTATACTCTCAATGTGATTTGCCTATCTGAAATGAACTTTTTTTTATATTGTTTATATTTTAGTGTGGCTCAAGATTGCCATAGTTTGCATTATCTCCTCTATATTTATCATCTTACTCATGGCTGTCACCTTCATGAAAGGGTAAGAAAATTAAGCACTTTTTTGTGTGTCTGTGTTATTTTTCAATTTTAAACACACTGATAAATGCACCAGTTACTTTTCTTGTAAGGTATGAATTTGATTGTAGAATCTACTGCATTAAGTTACATAAGATATAGAAATTGATATAAGATAATACTCTTATACTGTATGTATAACAGTCAGTAACTAATTGTATTTTTTTTTGTTTTGTTTTGTTTCCAGGAATAAGTGCATCTGCTGTGTCAAACGTAAAAAGCCAGCGGAAGACTCTACCCTAGAGAGAGGCCAAGGCTTTGACACAGTCAGAGGACTGCATCGTGATAGGATTCCATCATACCAGATCAGTGGCGCAAGAACCAAGCCACCTGTATTGAGTAAGGCCTTAAACACTGGCTACAGCTCTCATTACTCTAACCATGGCTTTGAATCCACACCCGAGGCCAGTAAGCAGAACTTTGCCAAAACTTATGTGGACCATGACCGTTATGAGTACAGCAATGCTGCCTTTGATAATACTTATTAAGACATCAAATCTGACTTGACTCCGCGGTTAAGCAGTGATGACTGACACAAATCAGCGACCTCTGGAATTGAATGGACTTCCCCCCACTGTATTTTTTTTTTTAATGTGTTCTACATAAAAAAATAGTCAAAATGGTTTTTTTTTAGTTTGTTTTAGTATTTCAAAAAATTATTTTAGTATTTTAAACCCTCTTGATTAAATCTGAAAAATGGTGCTGCTGTTCTTATAGCAGCCAAGTAATAAATAACAACAAAAATATGATTACTACAGACTTTGTGCATTAAATAAATAAATAAATAAATAAATAAATAAAAAGTTGTTGTTTGGTATTTTTTAAAAGCAACTAAAATGGAACGGGGTTCCAGGTTTTGCTATGAGTTTAGTCAAGCATATTGTATGGAAATAACGAGCTAAGGTGTGTCTGGGCAAGCTCATAAAAAACTGCAATGGCTCAGAATTCCATGTAATTGTAACCTTAATTCCACCAAACGTTTATGTTTGCTATGACTGTACAGGAAATATGTGGAGTTTTATTACTAGGGTGTTAAAAACAAAATGTACTTAACAGACTATTAAGCTTTTTGGTTTTAGTTATTAATAATAATAATAATAATAATAATAATAATAATAATAATAATAATAATAATAATAATAATAATAAAAGTAGGTGTTTAAATATTGTAGGTGAAATTGGTATGTATATTTGGTAAGTTTTACTCGAGGAGCTGAACCTGAGGGTGGTGTGCGTGTGTGTGACTCCATAAAGATAGCAAAGCTATGTTCAAAACTGGAATCAGTTTAACTTGTTTAAAAGGCTAGTATATGGTAATAGAAATAGTTTAGAGTTTACATGCTGCTATTTGTTATATAATGTATTGTTTTTTTGTCTTTTGTAAATGTTAGGCAATAAGGACTAAAATCTGTAAATTGTTTCATACCTTATTTCCTGTGGTTTAATTTCTGTTCCTGGGTGTGTCAGAGAACCTTTACCCAAGTCCTTCAAAACACAGCTACTGAAGAAAGGAATGATGTACAGTACTTGTGTCATTCAATCCTTGTTAAACTACTGGTCATAGCAGTAAATACCACAAAACACCAGCAAATGCTGTTATGCACAGTTTTATAGGCAAATGCTATGCAATGTCACTTCTATACATGCTGCATCTGCTGTTAGACACAGAAGTGACAGATAATTCCTTTAGGTCAGGCGAGGTCAAAGTTGTCTCTTCCATTCCTGGTCTTTGTTCCAACCCAAATTGTTTAATTGAACCTGCATCCAGACCAGGGCCGGATTAAAGGACATGGGGGCCCTACGTTAACCCATATTTTGGGGGCCCTATGCACATGGCGAATGGTGTTATTGGCATATTGGTTAATCCGGCCCTGCGTTGGGGACAGAGAGAGTGAGCGGAGCAGAGCGAGCCAATTATATATGGAGCGGGGGGAGCGGAGCGGCGTAGTTGCTGGAGTGGAGCGTGGTGCAGACATTTCCAGCCTGCTCTTTCACAGCACTGAGAAGAACTGAGCATGGTTTTGCTCCAAAACGAGTTTGCACCAAAAATGTAAAGAAGAAGGTGACAAATACAGATGCAAACACTGTAAAGTATTTTCCATCATGCCTTTGCATGGTAACCATTAATTTTCCAGTTTCAAACCAAAATTAGGCACTTTTATGTTTTGCAGACTTGAGAATTGCATTTAAAAAAAAAAGCTTTTATATTCAATGATTCGTGTTGCACTTTCTAATTCATTATGGAGGGAAAAATATCTATTCTCCCGATTGTGGAGCTGCCATATAAAAATGTAAGTCAGTGTGTCCATCTGTCTGCAGTTATTACAAAGCCTATACTGTTTTTTTACTGTTCTATATACTGTATGAACTATATAACTTATCTGAACACTTTATGTAGGCTTTTTTCTTTGCTGATCATAGCTGGGCATGAGGCTTGTTAAGCTGTGTATGCTTTTATTGCCTTGTACCATATGACAGAAATCACATGCGAGAGATAATAATTTAATCTCACTGTTGTTAATGATCATTTTAAATGTTAGCTTGTGAGGTTCGGGGGGCGTGAAGCTGGGGGGGCTGCTAATCTCTAATCTTTCAATTTTCTAATCTCCAGTTAATTAGTTCTATTTACTATTTAAGACCTGATCACCTGCACCTTTTCTGTCTAGTGCTTCGTTTTTCCTCCTCCTCCCCTCCCCCACCTTCTACATGCCTTCGCATCGGTCATCTCTGGGGGGCAAGTGAGGCTCACTTCCCCGACCTCAGGGCTAGGCAGCCGCCTCCCTTACCTTCAGGGGTTCTCACCGCGTGAGTCAGAGCGGACCCCCGGCCAAACTCTGTCCTGTCGCAGCTCCAGCGCTCATCTCACTCGAGGCTCTCTTCTATTCTGCCTCTATTCAGGACGTGGTCACTCGTGCCGAGTCCTATACTAACCTCAATGCTCTGTCCTTATTTTCAGGTCCCAGGCAGCGTGATGTCTCGGCCAATCAGGGGTTTTACGAGCGCCCCTTACTTAAGCCTCAAATGCTGGGTACCTCGCTCATCTCCTCCCGAGGGGTGGCTTTTCAAGTCTAACCCTCATATGTGTTTTCAGGTTGCCGGGTCTTCCGCCCCTGGGATGTCGACAGCGTCGGCCCCAGTCGACGACCTCTTTTCTATCCCGTTTCCGGTTGCCGGGTCCTCCGCCCCTGGGATGTCGACAGCGTCGGCCCCAGTCGACGACCTCTTTTCTATCCTTTCCGGTTGCCGGGTCCTCCGCCCCTGGGATGTCGACAGCGTCGGCCCCAGTCGGTGACCACATTCTGTCCTACTAACTGCTCCTTGCTGCTTCTTCTGCCTTATCTTTCCCCCCCAGCTCACGCCCAGTGAATTAACATTCAAACATCTGTTGGAACATACAACAAAAAATGATGCAATATGGATCACAGACATAAAAAAGCTTCTGTCCCAGACAGTAAAGTACAAATGCATTAGCAAGTTCATAATATAACTTAATGTTATATGGGTATGCCAAAGTGGCTAACAGTGTGCAGGTGCAAGTGATCAATGAACAGACAGACAATTATAATCCAGGTGCAAAGTAGTTTAATGCGTTTGTATGTCCAGTGCCTGACGGCAGAACAAACAGTAAACAATAATGATGGTAAGTAATACAGTGGTGTGTATTACGGACTGTAATCCCCGGGTTTGTCCCGAAATAATAGTCCTGTTTATTGTACACCCACACGAAACACAAAGCACACACACAAGTCGATAGTGCGTGAATTAGTGCTCGTGGTGACAATACAGTTATTTGTGATACAAGTATTGTGCTGTTCCGGGTTTGCGCTGGACTCTGGCAACAGCTCCAGAATGTGTTAGCTGTCTAATAATAACAAGTAATACTTAGACAAAACAAACAAACACTCATGATACGGATATTATATATATTGTGTGACCCTGAGCAAGTCACTTAACCTCCTTGTGCTCCGTCTTTCGGGCGAGACGTAGTTGTAAGTGACTCTACAGCTGATGCATAGTTCACACACCCTAGTCTCTGTAAGTCGCCTTAGATAAAGGCGCCTGCTAAATAAACAAACAAATTATATATATATATAAATATATATATATATATATATATATATATATATATATATATATATATAATTTGCATGCCCCGGTAGCTAAATGCTTAGTTACGGCTCTGGGCAAAACCAAAGCCCATGGCCAGTATACAATATTTTTCTGTATGCATTCTTTTCTGTTGAGCACTACTGACACCGTTGAAACGGTGAGTCTTAGGTCGCCTGCGGATACATTAGTCCAATCAATGCGTCTGAACCTGGGGTGTAATCCCAAGGTAACTGCTCACTGTTAACAGGTTTGAAGACGTTAATTCACGTTTTAAATAATACAGTGTCCCCTTCAGACTTGTTAAAGGAGAGTTTCAGAAATAACATTCAAAACTATGCGCGAGTGAATACCATCCTAACTCCTAACATCCAAAAAAAAAAGGAAAAAAAGAACATTTTATGCCCGGTAGCTGCGATATGGAGTCTTGCATGCCCCTGTAGTTGTGATATGGAGTCTTTCCATCCACCTCCGTTTGCTTCAACCGGAGGCGCATGCAATTTATATTTATATATATATATATATATATATATATATATATATATATATATATATATATATATATATATATATATATATATTTGCATGCCCCGGTAGCTAAATGCTTAGTTACGGCTCTGGGCAAAACCAAAGCCCATGGCCAGTATACAATATTTTTTCTGTATGCATTCTTTTCTGTTGAGCACTACTGACACCGTTGAAACGGTGAGTCTTAGGTCGCCTGCGGATACATTAGTCCAATCAATGCGTCTGAACCTGGGGTGTAATCCCAAGGTAACTGCTCACTGTTAACAGGTTTGAAGACGTTAATTCACGTTTTAAATAATACAGTGTCCCCTTCAGACTTGTTAAAGGAGAGTTTCAGAAATAACATTCAAAACTATGCGCGAGTAAATACCATCCTAACTCCTAACATCCCCCCAAAAAAAAAACAGGAAAAAAAATAACATTTTATGCCCCGGTAGCTGCGATATGGAGTCTTGCATGCCCCTGTAGTTGTGATATGGAGTCTTTCCATCCACCTCCGTTTGCTTCAACCGGAGGCGCATGCAATTTATATATATATATATATATATATATATATATATATATATATATATATTTGCATGCCCCGGTAGCTAAATGCTTAGCTACGGCTCTGGGCAAATCAAAGCCCATGGCCAGTATACAATATTTTTCTGTATGCATTCTTTTCTGTTGAGCACTACTGACACCGTTGAAACGGTGAGTCTTAGGTCGACTGCGGATACATTAGTCCAATCAATGCGTCTGAACCTGGGGTGTAATCCCAAGGTAACTGCTCACTGTTAACAGGTTTGAAGACGTTAATTCACGTTTTAAATAATACAGTGTCCCCTTCAGACTTGTTAAAGGAGAGTTTCAGAAATAACATTCAAAACTATGCGCGAGTAAATACCATCCTAACTCCTAACATCCAAAAAAAAAAAAGAAAAAAAAAAAAAAAAATAACATTTTATGCCCCGGTAGCTGCGATATGGAGTCTTGCATGCCCCTGTAGTTGTGATATGGAGTCGTTCCATCCACCTCCGGTTGCTTCAACCGGAGGCGCATGCAATTTATATATATATATATATATATATTTGCATGCCCCGGTAGCTAAATGCTTAGTTACGGCTCTGGGCAAAACCAAAGCCCATGGCCAGTATACAATATTTTTCTGTATGCATTCTTTTCTGTTGAGCACTACTGACACCGTTGAAACGGTGAGTCTTAGGTCGCCTGCGGATACATTAGTCCAATCAATGCGTCTGAACCTGGGGTGTAATCCCAAGGTAACTGCTCACTGTTAACAGGTTTGAAGACGTTAATTCACGTTTTAAATAATACAGTGTCCCCTTCAGACTTGTTAAAGGAGAGTTTCAGAAATAACATTCAAAACTATGCGCGAGTAAATACCATCCTAACTCCTAACATCCCAAAAAAAAAAAACAGGAAAAAAAATAACATTTTATGCCCCGGTAGCTGCGATATGGAGTCTTGCATGCCCCTGTAGTTGTGATATGGAGTCTTTCCATCCACCTCCGTTTGATTCAACCGGAGGCGCATGCAATTTTTTTATATATATATATATATATATATATATAATTTGCATGCCCCGGTAGCTAAATGCTTAGTTACGGCTCTGGGCAAATCAAAGCCCATGGCCAGTATACAATATTTTTCTGTATGCATTCTTTTCTGTTGAGCACTACTGACACCATTGAAAATACCATCCTAACTACTAACATCCAAAAATAAAAAAGAAAAAAAGAAAAAAAATAACATTTTATGCCCCTGTAGCTGCGATGTGGAGTCTTGCATGCCCCTGTATCTGCGATATGGAGTCTTTCCATCCACCTCCGTTTGCTTCAACCGGAGGCGCATGCAATTTATATATATATATATATATATATATATATATATATATATATATATATATATATATATATATATATATATATATATATATTTGCATGCCCCGGTAGCTAAATGCTTAGTTACGGCTCTGGGCAAAACCAAAGCCCATGGCCAGTATACAATATTTTTTCTGTATGCATTCTTTTCTGTTGAGGACTACTGACACCGTTGAAACGGTGAGTCTTAGGTCGCCTGCGGATACATTAGTCCAATCAATGCGTCTGAACCTGGGGTGTAATCCCAAGGTAACTGCTCACTGTTAACAGGTTTGAAGACGTTAATTCACGTTTTAAATAATACAGTGTCCCCTTCAGACTTGTTAAAGGAGAGTTTCAGAAATAACATTAAAAACTATGGGCGAGTAAATACCATCCTAACTCCTAACATCCAAAAAAAAAAGAAAAAAAATAACATTTTAAGCCCCGGTAGCTGCGATATGGAGTCTTGCATGCCCCTGTAGTTGTGATATGGAGTCTTTCCATCCACCTCCGTTTGCTTCAACCGGAGGCGCATGCAATTTATATATATATATATATATATATATATATATATATATATATATATATATATATATATATATATATAATTTGCATGCCCCGGTAGCTAAATGCTTAGTTACGGCTCTGGGCAAAACCAAAGCCCATGGCCAGTATACAATATTTTTCTGTATGCATTCTTTTCTGTTGAGCACTACTGACACCGTTGAAACGGTGAGTCTTAGGTCGACTGCGGATACATTAGTCCAATCAATGCGTCTGAACCTGGGGTGTAATCCCAAGGTAACTGCTCACTGTTAACAGGTTTGAAGACGTTAATTCACGTTTTAAATAATACAGTGTCCCCTTCAGACTTGTTAAAGGAGAGTTTCAGAAATAACATTCAAAACTATGGGCGAGTAAATACCATCCTAACTCCTAACATCCAAAAAAAAAAGAAAAAAAATAACATTTTAAGCCCCGGTAGCTGCGATATGGAGTCTTGCATGCCCCTGTAGTTGTGATATGGAGTCTTTCCATCCACCTCCGTTTGCTTCAACCGGAGGCGCATGCAATTTATATATATATATATATATATATATATATATATATATATATATATATATATATATATATATATATATATATATATAATTTGCATGCCCCGGTAGCTAAATGCTTAGTTACGGCTCTGGGCAAAACCAAAGCCCATGGCCAGTATACAATATTTTTCTGTATGCATTCTTTTCTGTTGAGCACTACTGACACCGTTGAAACGGTGAGTCTTAGGTCGACTGCGGATACATTAGTCCAATCAATGCGTCTGAACCTGGGGTGTAATCCCAAGGTAACTGCTCACTGTTAACAGGTTTGAAGTCGTTAATTCACGTTTTAAATAATACAGTGTCCCCTTCAGACTTGTTAAAGGAGAGTTTCAGAAATAACATTCAAAACTATGCGCGAGTAAATACCATCCTAACTCCTAACATCCAAAAAAAGAAAGAAAAAAAAGAAAATTAATAACATTTTATGCCCCGGTAGCTGCGATATGGAGTCTTGCATGCCCCTGTAGTTGTGATATTGAGTCTTTCCATTCTTTTCATGCAATTTATATATATATATATATTTGCATGCCCCGGTAGCTAAATGCTTAGTTACGGCTCTGGGCAAAACCAAAGCCCATGGCCAGTATACAATATTTTTTCTGTATGCATTCTTTTCTGTTGAGGACTACTGACACCGTTGAAACGGTGAGTCTTAGGTCGCCTGCGGATACATTAGTCCAATCAATGCGTCTGAACCTGGGGTGTAATCCCAAGGTAACTGCTCACTGTTAACAGGTTTGAAGACGTTAATTCACGTTTTAAATAATACAGTGTCCCCTTCAGACTTGTTAAAGGAGAGTTTCAGAAATAACATTCAAAACTATGCGCGAGTAAATACCATCCTAACTCCTAACATCCAAAAAAAAAAGGAAAAAAAGAACATTTTATGCCCGGTAGCTGCGATATGGAGTCTTGCATGCCCCTGTAGTTGTGATATGGAGTCTTTCCATCCACCTCAGTTTGCTTCAACCGGAGGCGCATGCAATTTATATATATATATATATATATATATATATATATATATATATATATATATATATATTTGCATGCCCTGGTAGCTAAATGCTTAGTTACGGCTCTGGGCAAAACCAAAGCCCATGGCCAGTATACAATATTTTTTCTGTATGCATTCTTTTCTGTTGAGGACTACTGACACCGTTGAAACGGTGAGTCTTAGGTCGCCTGCGGATACATTAGTCCAATCAATGCGTCTGAACCTGTGGTGTAATCCCAAGGTAACTGCTCACTGTTAACAGGTTTTAAGAAGTTAATTCACGTTTTAAATAATACAGTGTCCCCTTCAGACTTGTTAAAGGAGAGTTTCAGAAATAACATTCAAAACTATGCGCGAGTAAATACCATCCTAACTCCTAACATCCCAAAAAAAAAAAACAGGAAAAAAAATAACATTTTATGCCCCGGTAGCTGCGATATGGAGTCTTGCATGCCCCTGTAGTTGTGATATGGAGTCTTTCCATCCACCTCCGTTTGCATCAACCGGAGGCGCATGCAATTTATATATATATATATATATATATATATATATATATATATATATATATATATATATATATATATATATATATATATATTTGCATGCCCCGGTAGCTAAATGCTTAGTTACGGCTCTGGGCAAATCAATGCCCATGGCCAGTATACAATATTTTTCTGTATGCATTCTTTTCTGTTGAGCACTACTGACACCATTGAAAATACCATCCTAACTACTAACATCCAAAAATAAAAAAGAAAAAAAGAAAAAAAATAACATTTTATGCCCCTGTAGCTGCGATGTGGAGTCTTGCATGCCCCTGTAGCTGCGATATGGAGTCTTTCCATCCACCTCCGTTTGCTTCAACCGGAGGCGCATGCAATTTATATATATATATATATATATATATATATATATATATATATATATATATATATATATATATATATATATATATATATATATATATATTTGCATGCCCTGGTAGCTAAATGCTTAGTTACGGCTCTGGGCAAAACCAAAGCCCATGGCCAGTATACAATATTTTTTCTGTATGCATTCTTTTCTGTTGAGGACTACTGACACCGTTGAAACGGTGAGTCTTAGGTCGCCTGCGGATACATTTGTCCAATCAATGCGTCTGAACCTGGGGTGTAATCCCAAGGTAACTGCTCACTGTTAACAGGTTTGAAGACGTTAATTCACGTTTTAAATAATAAAGTGTCCCCTTCAGACTTGTTAAAGGAGAGTTTCAGAAATAACATTCAAAACTATGGGCGAGTAAATACCATCCTAACTCCTAACATCCAAAAAAAAATGAAAAAAAATAACATTTTATGCCCCGGTAGCTGCGATATGGAGTCTTGCATGCCCCTGTAGTTGTGATATGGAGTCTTTCCATCCACCTCCGTTTGCTTCAACCGGAGGCGCATGCAATTTATATATATATATATATATATATATATATATATATATATATATATATATATATATATATATATATATATATATATATATATATATTTGCATGACCCCGGTAACTAAATGCTTAGTTACGGCTCTTGGCAAATCAAAGCCCATGGCCAGTATACAATATTTTTCTGTATGCATTCTTTTTCTGTTGAGCACTACTGACACCGTTGAAAATACCATCCTAACTACTAACATCCAAAAATAAAAAAGAAAAAAAGAAAAAAAATAACATTTTATGCCCCGGTAGCTGCGATGTGGAGTCTTGCATGCCCCTGTAGCTGCGATATGGAGTCTTTCCATCCACCTCCGTTTGCTTCAACCGGAGGCGCATGCAATTTATAAATATATATATATATATATATATATATATATATATATATATATATATATATATATATATATATATATATATATATATATATATTTGCATGCCCCGGTAGCTAAATGCTTAGTTACGGCTCTGGGCAAATCAAAGCCCATGGCCAGTATACAATATTTTTCTGTATGCATTCTTTTCTGTTGAGCACTACTGACACCGTTGAAAATACCATCCTAACTACTAACATCCAAAAAGAAAAAAGAAAAAAAGAAAAAAAATAACATTTTATGCCCCTGTAGCTGCGATGTGGAGTCTTGCATGCCCCTGTAGCTGCGATATGGAGTCTTTCCATCCACCTCCGTTTGCTTCAACCGGAGGCGCATGCAATTTATATATATATATATATATATATATATATATATATATATATATATATATATATATATATATATATATATATTTGCATGCCCCGGTAGCTAAATGCTTAGTTACGGCTCTGGGCAAAACCAAAGCCCATGGCCAGTATACAATATTTTTCTGTATGCATTCTTTTCTGTTGAGCACTACTGACACCGTTGAGACGGTGAGTCTTAGGTCGCCTGCGGATACATTAGTCCAATCAATGCGTCTGAACCTGGGGTGTAATCCCAAGGTAACTGCTCACTGTTAACAGGTTTGAAGACGTTAATTCATGTTTTAAATAATACAGTGTCCCCTTCAGACTTGTTAAAGGAGAGTTTCAGAAATAACATTCAAAACTATGCGCGAGTAAATACCATCCTAACTCCTAACATCCAAAAAAAAAAAAGAAAAAAAAAGAAAATAAATAACATTTTATTCCCCGGTAGCTGCGATATGGAGTCTTGCATGCCCCTGTAGTTGTGATATGGAGTCTTTCCATCCACCTCCGTTTGCTTCAACCGGAGGCGCATGCAATTTATATATATATATATATATATATATATATATATATATATATATATATATATATATATATATATATATATATATATATATATATATATGCATGCCCCGGTAGCTAAATGCTTATTTACGGCTCTGGGCAAATCAAAGCCCATGGCCAGTATACAATATTTTTCTGTATGCATTCTTTTCTGTTGAGCACTACTGACACCGTTGAAAAACCAATCCTAACTACTAACATCCAAAAATAAAAAAGAAAAAAAGAAAAAAAATAACATTTTATGCCCCTGTAGCTGCGATGTGGTCTTGCATGCCCCTGTAGCTGCGATATGGAGTCTTTCCATCCACCTCCGTTTGCTTCAACCGGAGGCGCATGCAATTTATACATATATATATATATATATATATATATATATATATATATATATATATATATAGATATATATATATATATATATATATATATATATATATATATATATTTGCATGCCCCGGTAGCTAAATGCTTAGTTACGACTCTGGGCAAAACCAAAGCCCATGGCCAGTATACAATATTTTTTCTGTATGCATTCTTTTCTGTTGAGGACTACTGACACCGTTGAAACGGTGAGTCTTAGGTCGCCTGCGGATACATTAGTCCAATCAATGCGTCTGAACCTGGGGTGTAATCCCAAAGTAACTGCTCACTGTTAACAGGTTTGAAGACGTTAATTCACGTTTTAAATAATACAGTGTCCCCTTCAGACTTGTTAAAGGAGAGTTTCAGAAATAACATTCAAAACTATGCGCGAGTAAATACCATCCTAACTCCTAACATCCAAAAAAAAAAAAAAGGAAAAAAAATAACATTATATGCCCCGATAGCTGCGATATGGAGTCTTGCATGCCCCTGTAGTTGTGATATGGAGTCTTTCCATCCACCTCCGTTTGCTTCAACCGGAGGCGCATGCAATTTATATATATATATATATATATATATATATATATATATATATATATATATATATATATATATATATTTGCATGCCCCGGTAGCTAAATGCTTAGTTACGACTCTGGGCAAAACCAAAGCCCATGGCCAGTATACAATATTTTTTCTGTATGCATTCTTTTCTGTTGAGGACTACTGACACCGTTGAAACGGTGAGTCTTAGGTCGCCTGCGGATACATTAGTCCAATCAATGCGTCTGAACCTGGGGTGTAATCCCAAAGTAACTGCTCACTGTTAACAGGTTTGAAGACGTTAATTCACGTTTTAAATAATACAGTGTCCCCTTCAGACTTGTTAAAGGAGAGTTTCAGAAATAACATTCAAAACTATGCGCGAGTAAATACCATCCTAACTCCTAACATCCAAAAAAAAAAAAAGGAAAAAAAATAACATTATATGCCCCGATAGCTGCGATATGGAGTCTTGCATGCCCCTGTAGTTGTGATATGGAGTCTTTCCATCCACCTCCGTTTGCTTCAACCGGAGGCGCATGCAATTTATATATATATATATATATATATATATATATATATATATATATATATATATATATATATATATATTTGCATGCCCCGGTAGCTAATTGCTTAGTTACGGCTCTGGGCAAAACCAAAGCCCATGGCCAGTATACAATATTTTTTCTGTATGCATTCTTTTCTGTTGAGGACTACTGACACCGTTGAAAAGGTGAGTCTTAGGTCGCCTGCGGATACATTAGTCCAATCAATGCGTCTGAACCTGGGGTGTAATCCCAAGGTAACTGCTCACTGTTAACAGGTTTGAAGACGTTAATTCACGTTTTAAATAATACAGTGTCCCCTTCAGACTTGTTAAAGGAGAGTTTCAGAAATAACATTCAAAACTATGCGCGAGTAAATACCATCCTAACTCCTAACATCCAAAAAAAAAAAAAAAGGAAAAAAAATAACATTTTATGCCCCGATAGCTGCGATATGGAGTCTTGCATGCCCCTGTAGTTGTGATATGGAGTCTTTCCATCCACCTCCGTTTGCTTCAACCGGAGGCGCATGCAATTTATATATATATATATATATATATATATATATATATATATATATATATATATATATATATATATATATATATATATATTTGCATGCCCCGGTAGCTAATTGCTTAGTTACGGCTCTGGGCAAAACCAAAGCCCATGGTCAGTATACAATATTTTTTCTGTATGCATTCTTTTCTGTTGAGGTCTAATGACACCGTTGAAACGGTGAGTCTTAGGTCGCCTGCAGATACATTAGTCCAATCAATGCGTCTGAACCTGGGGTGTAATCCCAAGGTAACTGCTCACTGTTAACAGGTTTGAAGACGTTAATTCACGTTTTAAATAATACATTGTCTCCTTCAGACTTGTTAAAGGAGAGTTTCAGAAATAACATTCAAAACTATGGGCGAGTAAATACCATCCTAACTCCTAACATCCAAAAAAAAAGGAAAAAAAATAACATTTTATGCCCCGGTAGCTGCGATATGGAGTCTTGCATGCCCCTGTAGTTGTGATATGGAGTCTTTCCATCCACCTCCGTTTGCTTCAACCGGAGGCGCATGCAATTTATATATATATATATATATATATATATATATATATATATATATATATATATATATATATATATATATATATATATATATATATATTTGCATGCCCCGGTAGCTAAATGCTTAGTTACGGCTTTGGGCAAAACCAAAGCCCATGGCCAGTATACAATATTTTTTCTGTATGCATTCTTTTCTGTTGAGGACTACTGACACCGTTGAAACGGTGAGTCTTAGGTCGCCTGCGGATACATTAGTCCAATCAATGCGTCTGAACCTGGGGTGTAATCCCAAGGTAACTGCTCACTGTTAACAGGTTTGAAGACGTTAATTCACGTTTTAAATAATACAGTGTCCCCTTCAGACTTGTTAAAGGAGAGTTTCAGAAATAACATTCAAAACTATGCGCGAGTAAATACCATCCTAACTCCTAACATCCAAAAAAAAAAAAAAAAAAAGGAAAAAAAATAACATTTTATGCCCCGGTAGCTGCGATATGGAGTCTTGCATGCCCCTGTAGTTGTGATATGGAGTCTTTCCATCCACCTCCGTTTACTTCAACCGGAGGCGCATGCAATTTATATATATATATATATATATATATATATATATATATATATAATATATATATATATATATATATATATATATATATATTTGCATGCCCCGGTAGCTAAATGCTTAGTTACGGCTCTGGGCAAATCAAAGCCCATGGCCAGTATACAATATTTTTCTGTATGCATTCTTTTCTGTTGAGCACTACTGACACCGTTGAAAATACCATCCTAACTACTAACATCCAAAAATAAAAAAGAAAAAAAGAAAAAAAATAACATTTTATGCCCCTGTAGCTGCGATGTGGAGTCTTGCATGCCCCTGTAGCTGCGATATGGAGTCTTTCCATCCACCTCCGTTTGCTTCAACCGGAGGCGCATGCAATTTATATATATATATATATATATATATATATATATATATATATATATATATATATTTGCATGCCCCGGTAGCTAAATGCTTAGTTACGGCTCTGGGCAAAACCAAAGCCCATGGCCAGTATACAATATTTTTCTCTATGCATTCTTTTCTGTTGAGCACTACTGACACCGTTGAGACGGTGAGTCTTAGGTCGCCTGCGGATACATTAGTCCAATCAATGCGTCTGAACCTGGGGTGTAATCCCAAGGTAACTGCTCACTGTTAACAGGTTTGAAGACGTTAATTCACGTTTTAAATAATACAGTGTCCCCTTCAGACTTGTTAAAGGAGAGTTTCAGAAATAACATTCAAAACTATGCGCGAGTAAATACCATCCTAACTCCTAACATCCAAAAAAAAAAAAAAAAAAAGGAAAAAAAATAACATTTTATGCCCCGGTAGCTGCGATATGGAGTCTTGCATGCCCCTGTAGTTGTGATATGGAGTCTTTCCATCCACCTCCGTTTGCTTCAACCGGAGGCGCATGCAATTTATATATATATATATATATATATATATATATATATATATATATATATATATATATATATATATATATATATATATATGCATGCCCCGGTAGCTAAATGCTTAGTTACGGCTCTGGGCAAAACCAAAGCCCATGGCCAGTATACAATATTTTTCTGTATGCATTCTTTTCTGTTGAGCACTACTGACACCGTTGAAACGGTGAGTCTTAGGTCGCCTGCGGATACATTAGTCCAATCAATGCGTCTGAACCTGGGTGTAATCACAAGGTAACTGCTCACTGTTAACAGGTTTGAAGACGTTAATTCACGTTTTAAATAATACAGTGTCCCCTTCAGACTTGTTAAAGGAGAGTTTCAGAAATAACATTAAAAACTATGCGCGAGTAAATACCATCCTAACTCCTAACATCCAAAAAAAAAAGGAAAAAAAGAACATTTTATGCCCGGTAGCTGCGATATGGAGTCTTGCATGCCCCTGTAGTTGTGATATGGAGTCTTTCCATCCACCTCCGTTTGCTTCAACCGGAGGCGCATGCATTTTATATATATATATATATATATATATATATATATATATATATATATATATATATATATATATATATATATATATGCATGCCCCGGTAGCTAAATGCTTAGTTACGGCTCTGGGCAAATCAAAGCCCATGGCCAGTATACAATATTTTTCTGTATGCATTCTTTTCTGTTGAGCACTACTGACACCGTTGAGACGGTGAGTTTTAGGTCGCCTGCGGATACATTAGTCCAATCAATGCGTCTGAACCTGGGGTGTAATCCCAAGGTAACTGCTCACTGTTAACAGGTTTGAAGACGTTAATTCACGTTTTAAATAATACAGTGTCCCCTTCAGACTTGTTAAAGGAGAGTTTCAGAAATAACATTCAAAACTATGCGCGAGTAAATACCATCCTAACTCCTAACATCCAAAAAAAAAAGGAAAAAAAGAACATTTTATGCCCGGTAGCTGCGATATGGAGTCTTGCATGCCCCTGTAGTTGTGATATGGAGTCTTTCCATCCACCTCCGTTTGCTTCAACCGGAGGCGCATGCAATATATATATATATATATATATATATATATATATATATATATATATATATATATATATATATATATATATATGCATGCCCCGGTAGCTAAATGCTTAGTTACGGCTCTGGGCAAAACCAAAGCCCATGGCCAGTATACAATATTTTTCTGTATGCATTCTTTTCTGTTGAGCACTACTGACACCGTTGAAAATACCATCCTAACTACTAACATCCAAAAATAAAAAAGAAAAAAAGAAAAAAAATAACATTTTATGCCCCTGTAGCTGCGAAGTGGAGTCTTGCATGCCCCTGTAGCTGCGATATGGAGTCTTTCCATCCACCTCCGTTTGCTTCAACCGGAGGCGCATGCAATTTATATATATATATATATATATATATATATATATATATATATATATATATATATATATATATATATATATATATATATATATATATATTTGCATGCCCCGGTAGCTAAATGCTTAGTTACGGCTCTGGGCAAAACCAAAGCCCATGGCCAGTATACAATATTTTTCTGTATGCATTCTTTTCTGTTGAGCACTACTGACACCGTTGAGACGGTGAGTCTTAGGTCGCCTGCGGATACATTAGTCCAATCAATGCGTCTGAACCTGGGGTGTAATCCCAAGGTAACTGCTCACTGTTAACAGGTTTGAAGACGTTAATTCACGTTTTAAATAATACAGTGTCCCCTTCAGACTTGTTAAAGGAGAGTTTCAGAAATAACATTAAAAACTATGCGCGAGTAAATACCATCCTAACTCCTAACATCCAAAAAAAAAAGGAAAAAAAGAACATTTTATGCCCGGTAGCTGCGATATGGAGTCTTGCATGCCCCTGTAGTTGTGATATGGAGTCTTTCCATCCACCTCCGTTTGCTTCAACCGGAGGCGCATGCAATTTATATATATATATATATATATATATATATATATATATATATATATATATATATATATATATATATATATATATATATATATATTTGCATGCCCCGGTAGCTAAATGCTTAGTTACGGCTCTGGGCAAATCAAAGCCCATGGCCAGTATACAATATTTTTCTGTATGCATTCTTTTCTGTTGAGCACTACTGACACCATTGAAAATACCATCCTAACTACTAACATCCAAAAATAAAAAAGAAAAAAAGAAAAAAAATAACATTTTATGCCCCTGTAGCTGCGATGTGGAGTCTTGCATGCCCCTGTAGCTGCTATATGGAGTCTTTCCATCCACCTCCGTTTGCTTCAACCGGAGGCGCATGCAATTTATATATATATATATATATATATATATATATATATATATATATATATATATATATATATATATATATATATATATATTTGCATGCCCCGGTAGCTAAATGCTTAGTTACGGCTCTGGGCAAATCAAAGCCCATGGCCAGTATACAATATTTTTCTGTATGCATTCTTTTCTGTTGAGCACTACTGACACCATTGAAAATACCATCCTAACTACTAACATCCAAAAATAAAAAAGAAAAAAAGAAAAAAAATAACATTTTATGCCCCTGTAGCTGCGATGTGGAGTCTTGCATGCCCCTGTAGCTGCTATATGGAGTCTTTCCATCCACCTCCGTTTGCTTCAACCGGAGGCGCATGCAATTTATATATATATATATATATATATATATATATATATATATATATATATATATATATATATATATATATATATATATATATATTTGCATGCCCCGGTAGCTAAATGCTTAGTTGCGGCTCTGGGCAAAACCAAAGCCCATGGCCAGTATACAATATTTTTCTGTATGCATTCTTTTCTGTTGAGCACTACTGACACCGTTGAGACGGTGAGTCTTACGTCGCCTGCGGATACATTAGTCCAATCAATGCGTCTGAACCTGGGGTGTAATCCCAAGGTAACTGCTCACTGTTAACAGGTTTGAAGACGTTAATTCACGTTTTAAATAATACAGTGTCCCCTTCAGACTTGTTAAAGGAGAGTTTCAGAAATAACATTCAAACCTATGCGCGAGTAAATACCATCCTAACTCCTAACATCCAAAAAAAAAAAGGAAAAAAAGAACATTTTATGCCCGGTAGCTGCGATATGGAGTCTTGCATGCCCCTGTAGTTGTGATATGGAATCTTTCCATCCACCTCCGTTTGCTTCAACCGGAGGCGCATGCAATTTATCTATATATATATATCTATATATATATATATATATATATATATATATATATATATATATATATATATATATATATATTTGCATGCCCCGGTAGCTAAATGCTTAGTTACGGCTCTGGGCAAAACCAAAGCCCATGGCCAGTATACAATATTTTTTCTGTATGCATTCTTTTCTGTTGAGGACTACTGACACCGTTGAAACGGTGAGTCTTAGGTCGCCTGCGGATACATTTGTCCAATCAATGCGTCTGAACCTGTGGTGTAATCCCAAGGTAACTGCTCACTGTTAACAGGTTTGAAGACGTTAATTCACGTTTTAAATAATACAGTGTCCCCTTCAGACTTGTTAAAGGAGAGTTTCAGAAATAACATTCAAAACTATGCGCGAGTAAATACCATCCTAACTCCTAACATCCAAAAAAAGAAAAAAAAATAAAGGAAAAAAAATAACATTTTATGCCCCGGTAGCTGCGATATGGAGTCTTGCATGCCAAAGGTAGTTGTGATATGGAGTCTTTCCATCCACCTCCGTTTGCTTCAACCGGAGGCGCATGCAATATATATATATATATATATATATATATATATATATATATATATATATATATATATATTTGCATGCCCCGGTAACTAAATGCTTAGTTACGGCTCTGGGCAAATCAAAGCCCATGGCCAGTATACAATATTTTTCTGTATGCATTCTTTTCTGTTGAGCACTACTGACACCGTTGAAAATACCATCCTAACTACTAACATCCAAAAATAAAAAAGAAAAAAAGAAAAAAAATAACATTTTATGCCCCGGTAGCTGCGATGTGGAGTCTTGCATGCCCCTGTAGCTGCGATATGGAGTCTTTCCATCCACCTCCGTTTGCTTCAACCGGAGGCGCATGCAATTTATATATATATATATATATATATATATATATATATATATATATATATATATATATATATATATATTTGCATGCCCCGGTAGCTAAATGCTTAGTTACGGCTCTGGGCAAATCCAAAGCCCATGGCCAGTATACAATATTTTTCTGTATGCATTCTTTTCTGTTGAGCACTACTGACACCGTTGAAACGGCGAGTCTTAGGTCGCCTGCGGATACATTAGTCCAGTCAATGCGTCTGAACCTGGGGTGTAATCACAAGGTAACTGCTCACTGTTAACAGGTTTGAAGACGTTAATTCACGTTTTAAATAATACAGTGTCCCCTTCAGACTTGTTAAAGGAGAGTTTCAGAAATAACATTAAAAACTATGCGCGAGTAAATACCATCCTAACTCCTAACATCCAAAAAAAAAAGGAAAAAAAGAACATTTTATGCCCGGTAGCTGCGATATGGAGTCTTGCATGCCCCTGTAGTTGTGATATGGAGTCTTTCCATCCACCTCCGTTTGCTTCAACCGGAGGCGCATGCAATTTATATATATATATATATATATATATATATATATATATATATATATATATATATATATATATATATATATATATTTGCATGCCCCGGTAGCTAAATGCTTAGTTACGGCTCTGGGCAAATCAAAGCCCATGGCCAGTATACAATATTTTTCTGTATGCATTCTTTTCTGTTGAGCACTACTGACACCGTTGAAAATACCATCCTAACTACTAACATCCAAAAATAAAAAAGAAAAAAAGAAAAAAAATAACATTTTATGCCCCTGTAGCTGCGATGTGGAGTCTTGCATGCCCCTGTAGCTGCGATATGGAGTCTTTCCATCCACCTCCGTTTGCTTCAACCGGAGGCGCATGCAATTTATATATATATATATATATATATATATATATATATATATATATATATATATATATATATATATATATATATATATTTGCATGCCCCGGTAGCTAAATGCTTAGTTACGGCTCTGGGCAAATCCAAAGCCCATGGCCAGTATACAATATTTTTCTGTATGCATTCTTTTCTGTTGAGCACTACTGACACCGTTGAAAATACCATCCTAACTACTAACATCCAAAAATAAAAAAGAAAAAAAGAAAAAAAATAACATTTTATGCCCCTGTAGCTGCGATGTGGAGTCTTGCATGCCCCTGTAGCTGCGATATGGAGTCTTTCCATCCACCTCCGTTTGCTTCAACCGGAGGCGCATGCAATTTATATATATATATATATATATATATATATATATATATATATATATATATATATATATATATATATATATATATATATATATTTGCATGCCCCGGTAGCTAAATGCTTAGTTACGGCTCTGGGCAAATCCAAAGCCCATGGCCAGTATACAATATTTTTCTGTATGCATTCTTTTCTGTTGAGCACTACTGACACCGTTGAAACGGTGAGTCTTAGGTCGCCTGCGGATACATTAGTCCAATCAATGCGTCTGAACCTGGGGTGTAATCACAAGGTAACTGCTCACTGTTAACAGGTTTGAAGACGTTAATTCACGTTTTAAATAATACAGTGTCCCCTTCAGACTTGTTAAAGGAGAGTTTCAGAAATAACATTAAAAACTATGCGCGAGTAAATACCATCCTAACTCCTAACATCCAAAAAAAAAAAAAAAAAAAAATAAAAAAATAACATTTTATGCCACGGTAGCTGCGATATGGAGTCTTGCATGCCCCTGTAGTTGTGATATGGAGTCTTTCCATCCACCTCCGTTTGCTTCAACCGGAGGCGCATGCAATTTATATATATATATATATATATATATATATATATATATATATATATATATATATATATATATATATATATATGCATGCCCCGGTAGCTAAATGCTTAGTTACGGCTCTGGGCAAAACCAAAGCCCATGGCCAGTATACAATATTTTTCTGTATGCATTCTTTTCTGTTGAGCACTACTGACACCGTTGAAAATACCATCCTAACTACTAACATCCAAAAATAAAAAAGAAAAAAAGAAAAAAAATAACATTTTATGCCCCGGTAGCTGCGATGTGGAGTCTTGCATGCCCCTGTAGCTGCGATATGGAGTCTTTCCATCCACCTCCGTTTGCTTCAACTGGAGGCGCATGCAATTTATATATATATATATATATATATATATATATATATATATATATATATATATATATATATATATATATATATATATATATATATACATATATATATATATATATATATATATATATATATATATATATATATATATATATATATATATATATATATATAATTTGCATGCCCCGGTAGCTAAATGCTTAGTTACGGCTCTGGGCAAATCAAAGCCCATGGCCAGTATACAATATTTTTCTGTATGCATTCTTTTCTGTTGAGCACTACTGACACCGTTGAGACGGTGAGTCTTAGGTCGCCTGCGGATACATTAGTCCAATCAATGCGTCTGAACCTGGGGTGTAATCCCAAGGTAACTGCTCACTGTTAACAGGTTTGAAGACGTTAATTCACGTTTTAAATAATACAGTGTCCCCTTCAGACTTGTTAAAGGAGAGTTTCAGAAATAACATTAAAAACTATGCGCGAGTAAATACCATCCTAACTCCTAACATCCAAAAAAAAAAAGGAAAAAAAGAACATTTTATGCCCGGTAGCTGCGATATGGAGTCTTGCATGCCCCTGTAGTTGTGATATGGAGTCTTTCCATCCACCTCCGTTTGCTTCAACCGGAGGCGCATGCAATTTATATATATATATATATATATATATATATATATATATATATATATATATATATATATATATATTTGCATGCCCCGGTAGCTAAATGCTTAGTTACGGCTCTGGGCAAATCAAAGCCCATGGCCAGTATACAATATTTTTCTGTATGCATTCTTTTCTGTTGAGCACTACTGACACCGTTGAAAATACCATCCTAACTACTAACATCCAAAAAGAAAAAAGAAAAAAAGAAAAAAAATAACATTTTATGCCCCTGTAGCTGCGATGTGGAGTCTTGCATGCCCCTGTAGCTGCGATATGGAGTCTTTCCATCCACCTCCGTTTGCTTCAACCGGAGGCGCATGCAATTTATATATATATATATATATATATATATATATATATATATATATATATATATATATATATATATATATATGCATGCCCCGGTAGCTAAATGCTTAGTTACGGCTCTGGGCAAAACCAAAGCCCATGGCCAGTATACAATATTTTTCTGTATGCATTCTTTTCTGTTGAGCACTACTGACACCGTTGAAACGGTGAGTCTTAGGTCGCCTGCGGATACATTAGTCCAATCAATGCGTCTGAACCTGGGTGTAATCACAAGGTAACTGCTCACTGTTAACAGGTTTGAAGACGTTAATTCACGTTTTAAATAATACAGTGTCCCCTTCAGACTTGTTAAAGGAGAGTTTCAGAAATAACATTAAAAACTATGCGCGAGTAAATACCATCCTAACTCCTAACATCCAAAAAAAAAAGGAAAAAAAGAACATTTTATGCCCGGTAGCTGCGATATGGAGTCTTGCATGCCCCTGTAGTTGTGATATGGAGTCTTTCCATCCACCTCCGTTTGCTTCAACCGGAGGCGCATGCATTTTATATATATATATATATATATATATATATATATATATATATATATATATATATATATATATGCATGCCCCGGTAGCTAAATGCTTAGTTACGGCTCTGGGCAAATCAAAGCCCATGGCCAGTATACAATATTTTTCTGTATGCATTCTTTTCTGTTGAGCACTACTGACACCGTTGAGACGGTGAGTTTTAGGTCGCCTGCGGATACATTAGTCCAATCAATGCGTCTGAACCTGGGGTGTAATCCCAAGGTAACTGCTCACTGTTAACAGGTTTGAAGACGTTAATTCACGTTTTAAATAATACAGTGTCCCCTTCAGACTTGTTAAAGGAGAGTTTCAGAAATAACATTAAAAACTATGCGCGAGTAAATACCATCCTAACTCCTAACATCCAAAAAAAAAAGGAAAAAAAGAACATTTTATGCCCGGTAGCTGCGATATGGAGTCTTGCATGCCCCTGTAGTTGTGATATGGAGTCTTTCCATCCACCTCCGTTTGCTTCAACCGGAGGCGCATGCAATATATATATATATATATATATATATATATATATATATATATATATATATATATATATGCATGCCCCGGTAGCTAAATGCTTAGTTACGGCTCTGGGCAAAACCAAAGCCCATGGCCAGTATACAATATTTTTCTGTATGCATTCTTTTCTGTTGAGCACTACTGACACCGTTGAAAATACCATCCTAACTACTAACATCCAAAAATAAAAAAGAAAAAAAGAAAAAAAATAACATTTTATGCCCCTGTAGCTGCGAAGTGGAGTCTTGCATGCCCCTGTAGCTGCGATATGGAGTCTTTCCATCCACCTCCGTTTGCTTCAACCGGAGGCGCATGCAATTTATATATATATATATATATATATATATATATATATATATATATATATATATATATATATATATATATATATATATTTGCATGCCCCGGTAGCTAAATGCTTAGTTACGGCTCTGGGCAAAACCAAAGCCCATGGCCAGTATACAATATTTTTCTGTATGCATTCTTTTCTGTTGAGCACTACTGACACCGTTGAGACGGTGAGTCTTAGGTCGCCTGCGGATACATTAGTCCAATCAATGCGTCTGAACCTGGGGTGTAATCCCAAGGTAACTGCTCACTGTTAACAGGTTTGAAGACGTTAATTCACGTTTTAAATAATACAGTGTCCCCTTCAGACTTGTTAAAGGAGAGTTTCAGAAATAACATTAAAAACTATGCGCGAGTAAATACCATCCTAACTCCTAACATCCAAAAAAAAAAGGAAAAAAAGAACATTTTATGCCCGGTAGCTGCGATATGGAGTCTTGCATGCCCCTGTAGTTGTGATATGGAGTCTTTCCATCCACCTCCGTTTGCTTCAACTGGAGGCGCATGCAATTTATATATATATATATATATATATATATATATATATATATATATATATATATATATATATATATATATATATATATTTGCATGCCCCGGTAGCTAAATGCTTAGTTACGGCTCTGGGCAAATCAAAGCCCATGGCCAGTATACAATATTTTTCTGTATGCATTCTTTTCTGTTGAGCACTACTGACACCATTGAAAATACCATCCTAACTACTAACATCCAAAAATAAAAAAGAAAAAAAGAAAAAAAATAACATTTTATGCCCCTGTAGCTGCGATGTGGAGTCTTGCATGCCCCTGTAGCTGCTATATGGAGTCTTTCCATCCACCTCCGTTTGCTTCAACCGGAGGCGCATGCAATTTATATATATATATATATATATATATATATATATATATATATATATATATATATATATATATATATTTGCATGCCCCGGTAGCTAAATGCTTAGTTACGGCTCTGGGCAAATCAAAGCCCATGGCCAGTATACAATATTTTTCTGTATGCATTCTTTTCTGTTGAGCACTACTGACACCATTGAAAATACCATCCTAACTACTAACATCCAAAAATAAAAAAGAAAAAAAGAAAAAAAATAACATTTTATGCCCCTGTAGCTGCGATGTGGAGTCTTGCATGCCCCTGTAGCTGCTATATGGAGTCTTTCCATCCACCTCCGTTTGCTTCAACCGGAGGCGCATGCAATTTATATATATATATATATATATATATATATATATATATATATATATATATATATATATATATATATATATATATATATATTTGCATGCCCCGGTAGGTAAATGCTTAGTTGCGGCTCTGGGCAAAACCAAAGCCCATGGCCAGTATACAATATTTTTCTGTATGCATTCTTTTCTGTTGAGCACTACTGACACCGTTGAGACGGTGAGTCTTACGTCGCCTGCGGATATATTAGTCCAATCAATGCGTCTGAACCTGGGGTGTAATCCCAAGGTAACTGCTCACTGTTAACAGGTTTGAAGACGTTAATTCACGTTTTAAATAATACAGTGTCCCCTTCAGACTTGTTAAAGGAGAGTTTCAGAAATAACATTCAAACCTATGCGCGAGTAAATACCATCCTAACTCCTAACATCCAAAAAAAAAAAGGAAAAAAAGAACATTTTATGCCCGGTAGCTGCGATATGGAGTCTTGCATGCCCCTGTAGTTGTGATATGGAATCTTTCCATCCACCTCCGTTTGCTTCAACCGGAGGCGCATGCAATTTATCTATATATATATATATATCTATATATATATATATATATATATATATATATATATATATATATATATATATATATATATATATATATATATATATATATATATATATATATATATATATTTGCATGCCCCGGTAGCTAAATGCTTAGTTACGGCTCTGGGCAAAACCAAAGCCCATGGCCAGTATACAATATTTTTTCTGTATGCATTCTTTTCTGTTGAGGACTACTGACACCGTTGAAACGGTGAGTCTTAGGTCGCCTGCGGATACATTTGTCCAATCAATGCGTCTGAACCTGTGGTGTAATCCCAAGGTAACTGCTCACTGTTAACAGGTTTGAAGACGTTAATTCACGTTTTAAATAATACAGTGTCCCCTTCAGACTTGTTAAAGGAGAGTTTCAGAAATAACATTCAAAACTATGCGCGAGTAAATACCATCCTAACTCCTAACATCCAAAAAAAGAAAAAAAAATAAAGGAAAAAAAATAACATTTTATGCCCCGGTAGCTGCGATATGGAGTCTTGCATGCCCCTGTAGTTGTGATATGGAGTCTTTCCATCCACCTCCGTTTGCTTCAACCGGAGGCGCATGCAATATATATATATATATATATATATATATATATATATATATATATATATATATATATATATATATATATAAATATATATATATTTGCATGCCCCGGTAACTAAATGCTTAGTTACGGCTCTGGGCAAATCAAAGCCCATGGCCAGTATACAATATTTTTCTGTATGCATTCTTTTCTGTTGAGCACTACTGACACCGTTGAAAATACCATCCTAACTACTAACATCCAAAAATAAAAAAGAAAAAAAGAAAAAAAATAACATTTTATGCCCCGGTAGCTGCGATGTGGAGTCTTGCATGCCCCTGTAGCTGCGATATGGAGTCTTTCCATCCACCTCCGTTTGCTTCAACCGGAGGCGCATGCAATTTATATATATATATATATATATATATATATATATATATATATATATATATATATATATATATATATATATATATATATATATATATATATATATATATATATATATATTTGCATGCCCCGGTAGCTAAATGCTTAGTTACGGCTCTGGGCAAATCCAAAGCCCATGGCCAGTATACAATATTTTTCTGTATGCATTCTTTTCTGTTGAGCACTACTGACACCGTTGAAACGGCGAGTCTTAGGTCGCCTGCGGATACATTAGTCCAGTCAATGCGTCTGAACCTGGGGTGTAATCACAAGGTAACTGCTCACTGTTAACAGGTTTGAAGACGTTAATTCACGTTTTAAATAATACAGTGTCCCCTTCAGACTTGTTAAAGGAGAGTTTCAGAAATAACATTAAAAACTATGCGCGAGTAAATACCATCCTAACTCCTAACATCCAAAAAAAAAAGGAAAAAAAGAACATTTTATGCCCGGTAGCTGCGATATGGAGTCTTGCATGCCCCTGTAGTTGTGATATGGAGTCTTTCCATCCACCTCCGTTTGCTTCAACCGGAGGCGCATGCAATTTATATATATATATATATATATATATATATATATATATATATATATATATATATTTGCATGCCCCGGTAGCTAAATGCTTAGTTACGGCTCTGGGCAAATCAAAGCCCATGGCCAGTATACAATATTTTTCTGTATGCATTCTTTTCTGTTGAGCACTACTGACACCGTTGAAAATACCATCCTAACTACTAACATCCAAAAATAAAAAAGAAAAAAAGAAAAAAAATAACATTTTATGCCCCTGTAGCTGCGATGTGGAGTCTTGCATGCCCCTGTAGCTGCGATATGGAGTCTTTCCATCCACCTCCGTTTGCTTCAACCGGAGGCGCATGCAATTTATATATATATATATATATATATATATATATATATATATATATATATATATATATATATTTGCATGCCCCGGTAGCTAAATGCTTAGTTACGGCTCTGGGCAAATCCAAAGCCCATGGCCAGTATACAATATTTTTCTGTATGCATTCTTTTCTGTTGAGCACTACTGACACCGTTGAAAATACCATCCTAACTACTAACATCCAAAAATAAAAAAGAAAAAAAGAAAAAAAATAACATTTTATGCCCCTGTAGCTGCGATGTGGAGTCTTGCATGCCCCTGTAGCTGCGATATGGAGTCTTTCCATCCACCTCCGTTTGCTTCAACCGGAGGCGCATGCAATTTATATATATATATATATATATATATATATATATATATATATATATATATATATATATATATATATATATATATATATATTTGCATGCCCCGGTAGCTAAATGCTTAGTTACGGCTCTGGGCAAATCCAAAGCCCATGGCCAGTATACAATATTTTTCTGTATGCATTCTTTTCTGTTGAGCACTACTGACACCGTTGAAACGGTGAGTCTTAGGTCGCCTGCGGATACATTAGTCCAATCAATGCGTCTGAACCTGGGGTGTAATCACAAGGTAACTGCTCACTGTTAACAGGTTTGAAGACGTTAATTCACGTTTTAAATAATACAGTGTCCCCTTCAGACTTGTTAAAGGAGAGTTTCAGAAATAACATTAAAAACTATGCGCGAGTAAATACCATCCTAACTCCTAACATCCAAAAAAAAAAGGAAAAAAAGAACATTTTATGCCCGGTAGCTGCGATATGGAGTCTTGCATGCCCCTGTAGTTGTGATATGGAGTCTTTCCATCCACCTCCGTTTGCTTCAACCGGAGGCGCATGCAATTTATATATATATATATATATATATATATATATATATATATATATATATATATATATATATATATATATATATATATTTGCATGCCCCGGTAGCTAAATGCTTAGTTACGGCTCTGGGCAAATCCAAAGCCCATGGCCAGTATACTATTTTTCTGTATGCATTCTTTTCTGTTGAGCACTACTGACACCGTTGAAAATACCATCCTAACTACTAACATCCAAAAATAAAAAAGAAAAAAAGAAAAAAAATAACATTTTATGCCCCTGTAGCTGCGATGTGGAGTCTTGCATGCCCCTGTAGCTGCGATATGGAGTCTTTCCATCCACCTCCGTTTGCTTCAACCGGAGGCGCATGCAATTTATATATATATATATATATATATATATATATATATATATATATATATATATATAGATATATATATATATATATATATATATATATATATATATATATATATATATATATATATATTTGCATGCCCCGGTAGCTAAATGCTTAGTTACGGCTCTGGGCAAATCCAAAGCCCATGGCCAGTATACAATATTTTTCTGTATGCATTCTTTTCTGTTGAGCACTACTGACACCGTTGAAACGGTGAGTCTTAGGTCGCCTGCGGATACATTAGTCCAATCAATGCGTCTGAACCTGGGGTGTAATCACAAGGTAACTGCTCACTGTTAACAGGTTTGAAGACGTTAATTCACGTTTTAAATAATACAGTGTCCCCTTCAGACTTGTTAAAGGAGAGTTTCAGAAATAACATTAAAAACTATGCGCGAGTAAATACCATCCTAACTCCTAACATCCAAAAAAAAAAGGAAAAAAAGAACATTTTATGCCCGGTAGCTGCGATATGGAGTCTTGCATGCCCCTGTAGTTGTGATATGGAGTCTTTCCATCCACCTCCGTTTGCTTCAACCGGAGGCGCATGCAATTTATATATATATATATATATATATATATATATATATATATATATATATATATATATATATATATATATATATATTTGCATGCCCCGGTAGCTAAATGCTTAGTTACGGCTCTGGGCAAATCAAAGCCCATGGCCAGTATACAATATTTTTCTGTATGCATTCTTTTCTGTTGAGCACTACTGACACCGTTGAAAATACCATCCTAACTACTAACATCCAAAAATAAAAAAGAAAAAAAGAAAAAAAATAACATTTTATGCCCCTGTAGCTGCGATGTGGAGTCTTGCATGCCCCTGTAGCTGCGATATGGAGTCTTTCCATCCACCTCCGTTTGCTTCAACCGGAGGCGCATGCAATTTATATATATATATATATATATATATATATATATATATATATATATATATATATATATATATATATATATATATATTTGCATGCCCCGGTAGCTAAATGCTTAGTTGCGGCTCTGGGCAAAACCAAAGCCCATGGCCAGTATACAATATTTTTCTGTATGCATTCTTTTCTGTTGAGCACTACTGACACCGTTGAGACGGTGAGTCTTAGGTCGCCTGCGGATACATTAGTCCAATCAATGCGTCTGAACCTGGGGTGTAATCCCAAGGTAACTGCTCACTGTTAACAGGTTTGAAGACGTTAATTCACGTTTTAAATAATACAGTGTCCCCTTCAGACTTGTTAAAGGAGAGTTTCAGAAATAACATTCAAAACTATGCGCGAGTAAATACCATCCTAACTCCTAACATCCAAAAAAAAAAAAGGAAAAAAAGAACATTTTATGCCCGGTAGCTGCGATATGGAGTCTTGCATGCCCCTGTAGTTGTGATATGGAATCTTTCCATCCACCTCCGTTTGCTTCAACCGGAGGCGCATGCAATTTATCTATATATATATATATATATATATATATATATATATATATATATATATATATATATATATATATATATATATTTGCATGCCCCGGTAGCTAAATGCTTAGTTACGGCTCTGGGCAAAACCAAAGCCCATGGCCAGTATACAATATTTTTTCTGTATGCATTCTTTTCTGTTGAGGACTACTGACACCGTTGAAACGGTGAGTCTTAGGTCGCCTGCGGATACATTTGTCCAATCAATGCGTCTGAACCTGTGGTGTAATCCCAAGGTAACTGCTCACTGTTAACAGGTTTGAAGACGTTAATTCACGTTTTAAATAATACAGTGTCCCCTTCAGACTTGTTAAAGGAGAGTTTCAGAAATAACATTCAAAACTATGCGCGAGTAAATACCATCCTAACTCCTAACATCCAAAAAAAGAAAAAAAAAGAAAGGAAAAAAAATAACATTTTATGCCCCGGTAGCTGCGATATGGAGTCTTGCATGCCAAAGGTAGTTGTGATATGGAGTCTTTCCATCCACCTCCGTTTGCTTCAACCGGAGGCGCATGCAATTTATATATATATATATATATATATATATATATATATATATATATATATATATATATATATATTTGCATGCCCCGGTAACTAAATGCTTAGTTACGGCTCTGGGCAAATCAAAGCCCATGGCCAGTATACAATATTTTTCTGTATGCATTATTTTCTGTTGAGCACTACTGACACCGTTGAAAATACTATCCTAACTACTAACATCCAAAAATAAAAAAGAAAAAAAGAAAAAAAATAACATTTTATGCCCCGGTAGCTGCGATGTGGAGTCTTGCATGCCCCTGTAATTGCGATATGGAGTCTTTCCATCCACCTCCGTTTGCTTCAACCGGAGGCGCATGCAATTTATATATATATATATATATATATATATATATATATATATATATATATATATATATATATATATATATATATATATATATATTTGCATGCCCCGGTAGCTAAATGCTTAGTTACGGCTCTGGGCAAATCCAAAGCCCATGGCCAGTATACAATATTTTTCTGTATGCATTCTTTTCTGTTGAGCACTACTGACACCGTTGAAACGGCGAGTCTTAGGTCGCCTGCGGATACATTAGTCCAGTCAATGCGTCTGAACCTGGGGTGTAATCACAAGGTAACTGCTCACTGTTAACAGGTTTGAAGACGTTAATTCACGTTTTAAATAATACAGTGTCCCCTTCAGACTTGTTAAAGGAGAGTTTCAGAAATAACATTAAAAAGTATGCGCGAGTAAATACCATCCTAACTCCTAACATCCAAAAAAAAAAGGAAAAAAATAACATTTTATGCCCGGTAGCTGCGATATGGAGTCTTGCATGCCCCTGTAGTTGTGATATGGAGTCTTTCCATCCACCTCCGTTTGCTTCAACCGGAGGCGCATGCAATTTATATATATATATATATATATATATATATATATATATATATATATATATATATATATATATATTTGCATGCCCCGGTAGCTAAATGCTTAGTTACGGCTCTGGGCAAATCAAAGCCCATGGCCAGTATACAATATTTTTCTGTATGCATTCTTTTCTGTTGAGCACTACTGACACCGTTGAAAATACCATCCTAACTACTAACATCCAAAAATAAAAAAGAAAAAAAGAAAAAAAATAACATTTTATGCCCCTGTAGCTGCGATGTGGAGTCTTGCATGCCCCTGTAGCTGCGATATGGAGTCTTTCCATCCACCTCCGTTTGCTTCAACCGGAGGCGCATGCAATTTATATATATATATATATATATATATATATATATATATATATATATATATATATATATTTGCATGCCCCGGTAGCTAAATGCTTAGTTACGGCTCTGGGCAAAACCAAAGCCCATGGCCAGTATACAATATTTTTCTGTATGTATTCTTTTCTGTTGAGTACTACTGACACCGTTGAAACGGTGAGTCTTAGGTCGCCTGCGGATACATTAGTCCAATCAATGCGTCTGAACCTGGGGTGTAATCCCAAGGTAACTGCTCACTGTTAACAGGTCAGAAGACGTTAATTCACTTTTTAAGTAATACAGTGTCCCCTTCAGACTTGTTAAAGGAGAGATTCGGAAATAACATTCAAAACTATGCGCGAGTAAATACCATCCTAACTCCTAAAATCCAAAAATAAAAAAGAAAAAAAGAAAAAAAAATAACATTTTATGCCCCTGTAGCTGCGACATGGAGTCTTGCATGCAACTGTAGCTGCGATATGGAGTCTTTCCATCCACCTCCGTTTGCTTCAACCGGAGGCGCATGCAATTTATATATATATATATATATATATATATATATATATATATATATATATATATATATATATTTGCATGCCCCGGTAGCTAAATGCTTAGTTACGGCTCTAGCCAAAACCAAAGCCCATGACTAGTATACAATATTTTTCTGTATGCATTCTTTTCTGTTGAGCACTACTGACACCGTTGAAACGTTGAGTCTTAGGTCGCCTGCGGATACATTAGTCCAATCAATGCGTCTGAACCTGGGGTGTAATCCCAAGGTAACTGCTCACTGTTAACAGGTTTGAAGACGGTAATTCACGTTTTTAGTAATACAGTGTCCCCTTCAGACATGTTAAAGGAGAGATTCGGAAATAACATTCAAAACTATGCGCGAGTAAATACCATCCTAAATCCTAACATCCAAAAAAAAAAAAAAAGAAAAAATTAACAATATATATATATATATATATATATATATATATATATATATATATATATATATATATATATAATTGCATGCCCCGGTAGCTACGATATGGAGTCTTTCCATCCACCTCCGGTTGCTTCAACCGGAGGTGCATGCAATTTATATATATATATATATATATATATATATATATATATATATATATATATATATATATATATATATATATATATATATATATATGCTTGCCCCGGTATGTGAACCTTGTTTTAACTGCTTGAAATATTGCTACCTGTTAATATGTGAATGGAATTGTTTTATTATATCAGTGCCGTTTGAAACTAGGTGTTGGTATTGGAAGTTTACAATAAACAAACGCTTGCTAAAATGTATCTGATTTTCTTGGTGACCTTGTTCCTACATTTTTAGATCTGTTATCTGAATAAAAAGAACCTAAAGGATATTCTGTAATTTGTTCGGTGCCTTATCGCACTGAAGTGGCGTAGTCAGGCTACATTAGTACTTTCACATTCAACACTTGCTATATCCTGTGATATTTTGGAATTAAAGACCTTTTTGTGGTGCGTTTGTACACTTCCGTGACCTTGCAGGTGTTACATGCCTTTTCCTCCTTACTTCGAGTCTCGGATATCGATTTTGCCACTGTGAATGCAATAGTTGAACATTTGTCTGCTTGACTTAGTTTCTTAGTTTTCTCTGATAATATATGATGGCGCGTTTGAAATTGTGGGTACATTAATCAGTAGAAACTTGATTATAGTGCATCGCTGTATAGCGTTTATAAGCTTAGGGTGTGTACTGCCTCGACCAGCAGCCCAGGTGATAGGCTCTCAAACCAAGCATGTTTGAAGCAATTATTCAGACTCATTTTCATTAAGTGTACAAGAATACTTTTTTTTCTGAATGAATGAACAGTGAGACTGGAGGTCAAGTAAAAACTGCAGTTCCAACCACATAACAATTACATAAAAATTGTTTAAAACAAAGGGTAAACTTGTACTTTTTGTCATAAGAAAACAGCAGTACTATAAAAAAAAATCATAGTAACACAATTTGACAACCATTCATTTTTCACAGGGAAGTCTTTGTCAATGTTTTCTGTCTTTCCCGTAGGTACTTGTTAGATCCATAGGAACATTCTAAACTGAAGATCAAATGCTTCTTAGACTGAAAGTTGTAAGTTTCATAAATTACTGAAACTTTCTAGTAGGATAATGGCAACACATAGGATATTTTATCTAAATATTATTATTATTATTATTATTATTATTATTATTATTATTATTATTACCATTTACCATTGTTACCATTTAACTTTATATTACACAGGCTGTGTAATATACACAGGCTGGCATTTTATGGTGAAAAAATGTCTAATCCAGCAGGTTTATAATTATTAGGGTGGCTCTGCCACTGTTCACATAGTTTTATGTAAATTAAATGGTGGGACTGTCTCCAATTTATAATGTTTTAAATATTAAATGGGATGTAATAAATACATGTTTTTGGAGAACTGAAGGAATTAACCTTGCATTCTGTTTATTGTTTATTACCATAGTCTTGGTTGGACAAATATTGGGGATGAAGAACTCATTGAATTACTTGAGCCCCTAAGGAAGAACCAAACACGTAAGCAGATGTGGTAAGTTAAAATTTTAAAAAGACCATCTTGAGTAATATTTACAGCAGATACAATGGTATTCTCAACATATTTTAAGCAAAATGTACTGACTGAGAAGTGGCTTGGTGACAGAAAGTGGTACATTAAAACAAACTGCTCAAAGCCTACAACTTAACTCCAATATCAACCTGATAAAGACATATTACTATGACTATAGCCTTGCAAATACTATTATTATTATTATTATTTATTTCTTAGCAGACGCCCTTATCCAGGGCGACTTACAATTGTTACAAGATATCACATTATACATTATTTCACATTATACAGATATCACATTATTTTACATACAATTACCCATTTTTACAGTTTGGTTTTTACTGGAGCAATCTAGGTAAAGTACCTTGCTCAAGGGTACAACAGCAGTGTCCCCCACTGGGGATTGAACCCACAACCCTCCGGTCAAGAGTCCAGAGCCCTAACCACTACTCCACACTGCTGCCCGTACTATACCTAGCAGCAAAGTACTATACCTAGCAGCAAAAAGTGTAATCTCCCACATTACCAGGGACTGTTTTCTGGAAATGGAAGCAGACCAATTAAGGATTTTAACCAGCACACAATTCCATAGAATAGACATATCTGGAAGGGATAGACCAAGTGGTAGCCTAGATATATATGTGTGTTTTGAGAAGGAAGTGTGTTTTTTTTTTCTATATTTTATTGAACCTCAAACTAAAACTGTAAATTTGAATTGTAACTGTAGATACATGTTCCCTGTTGGTTGGAGAGTGTGTTTTACTGCTATTTAAAAAACGATATAATAGAGACTTTTTTAATGATCTTAGGAATATATTAGGCATGTCATTTGAACTATAGTAAATTAAATCAATCTAAAATATGTACATTTCTAATTTTCTCTTTTTAGGGAGCCCAGGAGTGGATACGAGATAGATATAGATAGATAGAGTGCATGTTTTACTATCTTGTGGCCACAAGATAGTAAGTCATGCATCTTGTTTGTCCTTCTATTTGGGAATAGACTATTAATTCCTTCCTTGCTTGTAAACAGTGTATCAGCCAATTGTGTTAGTTTCGCAAATGTGCCTTTTTATATGTCAATTTAGAACTATTTTAACAGTAGAATACTTTAATATTTTTTTCTATCTTTTAACAGGATTGAAGGAAATAGCATCAGTTATAAAAGCCTTTTTAAATGTATTGAACTTTGTTCAAATAATACCTCTTTGAAAAAAAGTGTAAGTACTGTGTAAATATTTTATTTGTACAGTTTTGAAACACAGTAGATTTTTATTCTGCTGGCTGTTATTTCTGGATTAAATGGGAAACTTAATATTAATTATAGTATTTAATTCTTAAAACAGAGTCCCAATACCATCTCAACAAAGAGTGAGCCTGCAGTTAAAGTTAAAATAAAATCTGTACAAGTAAATGCTATAGAGAAAAGGGTTGTTAGGCTGTTTTATGTTAAGAGGACAAATAAATATTTTTAGAGTCTTGTTTATTTAACACCTTTTAATTTACAGTATATCATTTTAGGTTTTGTAAACAGCCTATGTGAGAGATTCAAGGATGCCACACAATGTATTGTGCGATGTGTTTTTTTTTTTTTTTTTAATTTGTGGCAAAAACATGTTTTGCCCTTGTTAGCGATCGCAAGTCATAACAGCAATGCACTGCTATATTTAGCAAATTAAACCTTTATTTTGACCTCACTGGAATAAGGTTGTCTGTACTGAAGTCTACATTTGACCCTGAGGTTAAGGGCCACACACATGCAAGTAGTTTCAGAGTTGAATCCTCTCTGAGGCCAAAGCTCATTTCATGGGCATCCCAGAACACCTAATCTTTGGCAACAGGCCTGGCCCTTTTAAGTATAGATGATTTGTAATTATTGCATTAACCATGCTATGATGTATAATCCGCTTGTGGTCCGTTTTGCCCTCCCAAAAATGTTCATGTAAAAACACATAATGCTACTTCCTCTCCCCATCGCAAACAAAGGAACAATTTAAATAACCAGGGCAATTATCTAATTAAGACACCACTAAATCAATAAAAAAAAACGACATGTGCAATAAAGCAACGTACAACAAAACATTTGAAAGAAGCCTGGTTACCTAGGAGAAAACAGATTACAATCCCCTTATCAAGTAGTCCTGCTACAGCAGCATGCTATTTCACATGTTACAACTGCACACAATCACAGGTACAGTCACCAATTCGAGACACAACATTTGTAAAATATAAACATACTGAATTCATTGCAGTCATCAGCTGCATAGATTAACCATTCAGCAGAATGTGGAAACAAACAAGTGAATACAGATATTAAGCTACTGTTTTAGTACAGTATCACTTTAGTGTCTTAGCAAGTTGTTTTATTTTAAGCCGTTGAATATGATAGCAACCAACTTGCTCCTGAAGTATCACCCACCCAGCAAACACTTGCACTGTCGACCGGTCACTGTTCATCACAGCTACCGTACACAGCCCTTGGCGGAGGAATCAGCGACGGACGCTTCACAGCCTCTGGTACAAACAATCCTATTTCGATCTTTTTTTACATAAGGTTTTATATGTAATGTTTTCTTTACGTGTGCATAGTGGCGCTTTGTCTAGTTTTAACACATGTACATAGATGCTAAACGTATAGTTATTAAATCACTAAATATGACCAATAAATGACCGATCGACAGTGCAGACAATCAACTAACTAGGCTGCCTGAGCTACACATTTGCAGTTTGTTTGTTTTTTTTTTTGGAGCGTGAAATCACTCTCAAAAAGATTTGTAAGCGTAGACTGAGTTTCGAGCGTGCGCAGAAAAAACTGTAAATGTGAAAAGGGACTCGAGCGCGCGCAGAATAGAACCGTAATTGAAAAAAAAAAAAATTGAGAGGTTGTATTTTTTTCATTTTACAGTTACAAACTGCATTTCTGCGCGCTCGTATTTTTGATAGCAATTTCACTCTCAAAAGTGTCGAGCGAGCGGAAAGCAGATTTGTAAGTGTAAATTAGAACCGTAGTATTTTTTCCCCCATTTTACAGTTACAAACTGCGTTTTACAGTTTTAAACTGCGTTTCTGCGGTCACGGATTGATAGCTATTGGAAGCCTATGGCAAGCCAAGTTATCATTTAGAGATATCTCGATATATTTTAAGATATCTCTAAATCGTTTCCAAACATGTCTAAATATTTTAAGGTATCTTCAAATATTTAAAGGTACCGCATCGCAAAATTATTTTCACTTATCTTTTAAATTGAGCTTTTTCATTTAGCATTTTCAGATATACAGTATCTTTAAATCATTTTAAGATATCTCAAAATCATTAAATCAAACATCCTGTTCATTTAGGGATATCTCTAAGGGGACAGGAAGTCCATTCAAAACATAGAGCATTTTCACAGGAAGTCATTTAGAGATACCTTGAAATTACTTACAGTTTATTTTGAGATACTGTATCTAAATGTTTTGGTAACATGGAAAGAGATTAGGGTACATTGTTTCACAAAGTTGTACCCAATTCAAAACATCTGTGTATCTTAATTTCTGTTTTGCATCCTACAATATAACTGAGTTGGAATATGTAATATAACCTGATGTAAAGTGAATACAAGCACCCAATTTCAGTCACAGTGACATAATAGCAAGCACATTATAAAGGAGAAACATCCTACAGCTAGAACTGTGTTTGAGAAATATCAATCAATTAAATTACGTTTATGTTGTGCTTTTTATGGCAAAGCCATCTCCAAAGAGCTTCAGAATCAAATAAAGTAAAAGGCCAATGAAACGAACTGCAGTTATAGTAAGGGCCATTTTCTGATAAAGTACATAAAATGGTAAAATAGAGTAAACTGATTCCTAAAGAATTATATTTTAACAGAAAGTTTAACTATTAATCAATATAAGCATGATCATTATAGTAGCAGCACTTAACTAGAAGTGTGTGTGTTGGGGGAGTTGATAACAAAGTAAAGATCAGAAATTCAATTTTTTTTCAAGCTTTTCCAGTTTCTTTTTTATATCCTCATAATTCCAATGCTTTCTCCTGGTTCTTATCAGCTGCCCTAGTGTTGTGTGTCACTGCTGCACCCAACCAATGCTGAAGTTATAACCAGGGTTGTATAGTTTGACTAGAATATTGACAAGCTTCTCATCATTGCTCTCTTCACACCTCTGCAGGATCCTCTTGCCCCATCCCTGCCACAGACTGTCATCACTGAAGCTGATGATGAAGAAATTCTTAGGGGAGTCCCTCTTCAGCTTTTCTGCTTCTTCATTTACAATATTCCAAATAGCACTATACAATCCCAATATATATTAAAAACAATACAATATACCCTCAATATTCATTCTTTTAATAAGGCCTTACAGGGCATGCGACATTAAAGGAACACCGATATAGAACTGGAGTGCATGAGAATGGGTTATGTATGGAATGTAGTGGAAAGGAAACAGTGGAGCATCTGAGGGATTGCAATATTTCCAATATTTTTTTTGAAATGGTACAGGTGATAGAAAAATAGAAAAAGGTATTATTGGGTGTATTGCAAAATATATTAGGAAGACTCAAGAATATTTAACATACAGAGATTTTAAAAGGTTAAGTGTTCACAGCAGTTTTAATAGCCAAATCTGAACAGTAGGTGGTGACAATAAGTTTTGCTAGAAACTTGGTGACCATTAACAGAACAGAAGAAGAAACAGGAGAGAAGAAGGGACGGTAGGTGTGGGACTTGGTATTCGGTGTGCCGCTATAGAGGGGAGTGCTCGGAAGACGCATTTTGTCGGTGTCCTGCGGTGTTAAAGCCAGGTGAGTATAATTCTAAAAGTAAAGTGTTTGGCATTTGGAAATCTTGCATATTGAATAAAGCTCCAAGACATGTGGTTACTTCTCGGTCTCAGGTTGTGTTTTTGTTGGATCAAAGCATTAAAGCGGCAGGTTAAGAGCCCCATACCTTCTGTTTGCTTATTATTACTAAACGCTGTGTCCTTCTCCTCTCATCTGGTTTAAAACGGGGAAAGCCTTTTTATTTGATTTCGCTGGCCAGCAATTACGGTTGGGGAGGCATTTCTTCTTTGTCAAAGTAGGTCAGTCAGTTTGGGGCTTGCCTTCAGTGCACTGTAAAGGCCTGGTCTCGCAGGCGACAACAAGGTGGCCACACACTGGCGACATTTCTCCCACTTAGGACGGTGTTCTATTTTTCAGGCAACACGAGGGCAACATTTTCAATAACAGCCAATTAAATTTGATAGTAGTGTCACATGATAAGGCTCGACCATAACGTCAGACCGTGTATATGATGCATTCTGATTCCTGCATTTCATCCAATTAATTGTATGTAGTCTATAGATATGCATTACAGTGTGTATGTGGATAAGCGAATGTTAATGTCCACAATTACAATACATATTTAAGCTATGAATACTATTCTACAATAATAAAATACACGTGTAGCATATTTTTTAAAATAGTTTTTTTTATTAATTTGCTGTGTATGCAGTTATTTAATTAAATAATAATTATTAAATTTGGCATGGTTTTGTTTGTAGAAGGTGGGTGTTACTAACTGGTGCGGGTGAGGACAACAGCCACCTAACATAAAGTTTACAAACGAGATGAGGCCAATCTTGCTTGTTTGGTTGTTAGTAGCTTATTGATCCCAGAATCTCATCAAGCAGCTTCTTGAAGGATCCCAGGGTGTCAGCTTCAACAACATTACTGGGGAGTCGGTTCCAGACCCTCAAAATTCTTTGTGTAAAAAAGTGCCTTCTATTTTCTGTTCTGAATGCCCCTTTATCTAATCTCTATTTGTGACCCCTGGTCCTTGTTTCTTTTTTCAGGTCAAAAAAGTCCCCTGGGTCAACATTGTCTGTACCGTTTAGAACTTGGAATTCAGATCACTGCGTAGTCTTCTTTGTTCAAGACTGAACAGATTCAATTCTTTTAGCCTGTCTGCATACGACATGCCTTTTAAACCCGGGATAATTCTGGTCGCACTTCATTGCACTCTTTCTAGAGTAGCAATATCCTTTTTGTAACGAAGTGACCAGAACTGAACACAATATTCTAGATGAGGTCTTGCTAATGTATTGTAAAGTTTTAACATTACTTCCCTTGATTTAAATTCAACACTTTTCACAATATATCCGAGCATCTTGTTGGCCTTTTTTATAGCTTCCCCACATTGTCTAGATCAAGACATTTCTGAGTCAACATAAACTCCTAGGTCTTTTTCATAGATTCCTTCTTCAATTTCAGTATCTCCCATATGATATTTATAATGCACATTATTATTGCCTGCGTGCAGTACCTTACACTTTTCTCTATTAAATGTTATTTGCCATGTGTCTGCCCAGTTCTGAATGCTGTCTAGATCATTTTGAATGACCTTTGCTGCTGGAACAGTGTTTGCCACTCCTCCTATTTATGTGTTGTCTGCAAATTTAACAAGTTTGCTTACTATACCAGAATCTCTCTCTCTCTCTCTCTCTCTCTCTCTCTCTCTCTCTCTCTCTCTCTCTCGATTTGTATGTACAAATAATGTGATATCTTTTAACAATTGTAAGTCGTCCTGGATAAGGGTGTCTGCTAAGAAATAAATAATAAATACAAATATAACTGGGTTTATATAATGTGTGTCAGTCTGCCAGTCTATTAAATTAATCATTAAATTAATCCTTAATCCTTGGGGACCCCTGTATACTACTGCTGACTTTTCAAATACAGTTGCTCTCCTGTGTGTGTTTATTAACTATTTGGTTTTGTTGAAGAATCCTTGCTGGGGAGATCTGTTTCTATCTATCCACCATCGGTCAACGAGAAATGCAATTGTTGCTAGGCCCTTGTCTAAGGACCCTTCCTGTTGAATACAGTGTATTTTTTAGCTGCCTTTATTTAAATGTTAAACCTTTAGGTAGAGTTCGGGGGGCAAGAGCTAGGGCTTTTCTAATTTCAGCCTGTCAATCATCATTAATCTCTATGTCAATCATCATCGAAATCCTATTTAAAGCTTAGTCACATCTATCTCCCTTTTCAAATGTTTTGCTTTTCCCTCCTCCTCCTTTTGTACCACGTGCCTCTGTCATCAGTCCCCGCTGGGGGGCAAGTGATCTCACTGCCCAACCTTGGGTCAGGCTATGTCACTTTTGCCTTTGGATAAGGGGGGTGCTCATCGTACGAGTCAGTGGGGACCCCCGGCCACACCTATCCTCTCGCAGCTCATGCGCTATTACTTAACTAAAATCAGAGGCTCATTCTTTCTTCATACTATTTGCTCAGGTTTTAGCCTGCTGTGTGCTTAGCGCTCAATGTCCCAACTAACCTTTCTACTTTCTACCTATTTCCAGATTCCCTGAGGGAGCTCTCTGCTCCCACCGCAAGCAGCTCTCCAATAAACAGGGTAACTACTTTTCTGTCCATTCAATTTTCAGGTTTGCATCCACTACCTATTCCACGCTCAAGGGATTCAGGTTTGCATCCGCTACCTATCCTCAAGGGGTGCTGGGTACAGTCTTGGAGGCCACACCTCTCCTCATACAGCAAGACAACCTCTTTTATATTTTCTGTAGAGGTCTCTCTACCAAATCAAACTACAAACTAACAAACTATTCTTATAGCCTGGGCTCCTACCCGTGAAATGACTTTCTCTTATTAAAACTGTGATAGATTGTATTGTTTATTTGAACTGATTTTTATGTAACTGTGTGATTATTGTAATAAAATGTTTTGGACTCTGCCTCTGCCACTCTGTTACTATCTCTGGTCACTTTACCTCTATTCAGCGAACCTGTTGTGTTTCCTGAAAAACGGACAAGGGTTGGAACTGGCCAAATGAAGTCAAAATGTTATAAGTTCAGGAGGCTCCCGAGTGGCACATCCAGTAAAGGTGCTCCATGTGGAGTTGCGAGTTCGAGTCCAGGCTTTTCCTTTGCCGACCGAGGACGGGAGGGAGGGTTAGGTCAGCCAGGGTGTCCTCGGCTCACCCCGCACCAGCGACCCCTGTAGTCTGGCCTGGCGCCTGCGGGCTTGCCTGTAAGCTTCCCGAGAGCTGCGTTGCTGCCACCTGGTCTGAATGCCAACTCCACTTTGTTGCATTCACATTTTCATTCATTTAAGGGCTGCACAAACTGATCTAATCAATACTATACAGCGCATTCTCAGCCACTGTCCAGACGGGAAGAAAAAAAACAACTAAGAAGCCTAAATACTACTAATACTGTATGAGCGAAATGCTATTGTTGTTTGTGTGTGTGTGTATATGTCTGGAAGTTCTTGGGAGAGGTATAACTTTTTTTTTGCGATCGTGCCTTTCAAACGCTGTATATTTAGTAAAAGTCAAGAACTGACAACGGTGTATCTTTTCACACATGTAGAGTAATATAAAAGTGAAAATCATCCAATTGACTGCTTTGGCACCTGTGTGTGTATATATACAGTGCCTTGCATAAGTATTCACCCCCCTTGGACTTTTCCACATTTTGTAGTGTTACAACCTGGAATTAAACTGGATTTAATTGGGATTTTTACCATTTGATTTACACAACATACTTAACACTTTTGTGATAGAGAGAGAAAGGATCGATGCTGCAAATCTCCCTCCCGATTAGAAAGGGCGCTGTGTAAGGGGGAAGGTAAGCTGCCTCCTAGATCTGCCACCTCGATGGTAGGTGGAAACCGGAAGGTGACCGTATTAGGAGGGGCGCGTAGCTGCAAGTACTCAGGACGATTCCATTGCAGTCAGCTGCGGGGCAGCCCTCTATTGGAGAAATCATGGCGACGCGTGGGCTGCAGGGAGGAGTTTGCTGGGTACAAAGGGGAAGCAGCTATGTCAAAACCTCCCCTTGCGCTGATAACGAAAGGCAAACGGCCGGAGCCTGTATTGTTTTTATGATTTTGGATTACGTGTGTTTTGTGTTGCAGAGGAGGAGTGAGCCGCGGACCGGCGGTTTATAAAGAGCACGTCCTTGCACTGCACAGCACAGCACAGCACAGCACCACTCACGGCACCACGCTTCTCTGGAGCGAGAGCACTGCGCGCACAGAGAACGCGGGGACGGACAAAGTCCCGTTGTTGTTTATTTTTAGAAAAGCTGCCGTGTACCCCCCAATACCATCGCTGGTAAAGGGGTGGACTTATTTTGTGTTCATTGTTATTATTTTTATTATTATTAAAGTCCACAGACTGTTTTTGTGAGAAAAGGATTGTGTGGATTGGATTTATTTACTGCACCACTGCACCTGATCACACTTTGAAGGTGCAAAATATTTTTTATTGTGACACAAAGGTTAATTAAACAAAAAAAAGACATTTGTTGGTTGCATAAGTATTCACCCCCCTGAGTCAATACTTGGTAGAAGCACCTTTGACAGCAATTACAGCTGTGAGTCTTTTTGGGTAAGTCTCTATCAGCTTTGCACATCTGGGTCCTGCAATTTTTGCCCATTCTTCTTGGCAAAATTGCTCAAGCTCTGTCAAGTTGGATGGGGACCGTTGGTGAACAGCAATTTTCAAGTCTTGCCACAGATTCTCAATCGGATTGATGTCTGGGCTTTGACTGGGCCATTCTAAGACATTCAGGTTCTTGTTTTTAAACCACTCCAGTGTAGCTTTGGCTGTGTGTTTAGGGTCATTGTGCTGCTGGAAGGTGAACCTCCGCCCCAGTCCCAGGTCTCTTGCAGACTGAAACAGGTTTTCCTCTAGAATTTCCCTGTATTTGGCTCCACCCATCTTGCCCTCAATCCTGACCAGTTTCCCAGTCCCTGCCGATGAAAAGCATCCCCATAACATGATGCTGCCACCACCATGCTTCACCGGGAGGATGGTGTTCTCAGGGTGATGAGCAGTGTGGCTTTGCGCCACAGATAGCGTTTTGCGCTAAGGCTAAAAAGTTCAATTTTGGTCTCATCAGACCAGAGAACCTTTTTCCACATGTTTGCTGTGTCTCCCACATGCCTTTTGGCAAAATCCAAACAGGATTTGATATGGGTTTTTTTCAGCAATGGCTTTCTTCTCGCCACTCTTCCATAAAGCCCAGCTTTGTGGAGCGTCCGGGTTATAGTTGTCCCATGGACGGTTTCTCCCATCTCAACTGTGGATCTCTCCAGCTCCTTCAGAGTTACCATTGGCCTCTTGGTTGTTTCTCTGACTAATGCCCTCCTTACCTGGTCACTGAGTTTTGGTGGACGACCTTCTCTAGGCAATGATGACGATGATGATGATGATGATGACTTCAGAATAGAATGTTCATTCCAAATGGCTCCAAAGTGCCTAGTTAAGGGAGCAAAATCCTAATTTACTATCCATGATACTTTTACTTGCATTAGTAAAGGAATAGTATATTGCATTGGCTGCATCAAATGTAACAAGCTATATATTGGTAAAACAAAACGACGCTTGGCTGATCGCTTCGTGGAACATCTGAGAAGTATACGAATTAACACCTCTACCTTTCCCGTCGCCAGACATTTTAACAGAAATGACCACACTATAGAAGACATCACAATTTGTGGGATGGTTCAATGCTATGGAACTAATGCTGTCAGGAAACAAAAGGAATGTGAACTTATTTTCAAACTAGGTACTTTGGAGCCATTTGGAATGAACATTTTATTCTGAGGTCATCATCATCATCATCATCATCATCAACATTTTGGATTTTTGTTTAAAAGACTACTTGTTTGTTTTTTTATCAACTTCTTAAAGCAGTGGGCGCGTTAAGTAAGTGAGCCGCTCAGAGTGAGAACGCTCAGAAAGCACACTGAGCAGATTTAAATGACTTAACACTCTGCTCCACGAGAGCGTTGAGCGACTTTTAAAAATGGTGAATAATAATTATTTGCTTGTTTGTGTTTCTGAGGTGATGGTAGATGAAATGACCCCGTGTGGTTACTGTCCCCTGCTGAACCTCGCTGAGTTCGGCGCTCTGTTTGGACTGAACCTCATATCTGGCTGTGTTTAATACCGACAATACCGACGTTAATAATGAGAATTATGAATAATATTAATACTACAAGCCTAATAATAATACACTAATAACTATAAAACAGCTCTACATTTAAAAAAAAAAGAAATTAAATGATACAAATTCGAAAACAACAATTTTTACCATCTTATTTAGCCAATTAATACATAACTTCATAAGTCGAAACCAGTTCATCGTTCTTGACAAACGTATTTGTCAATCCTGCCTGTCATCTCCACTTGTTTCCTGCAGGTGTCCATTCCGTCCGCTCACTCTGATCACTGATGAAATATGCTCAGGAGCGCTCTGAGCGGCTCAGCGGGAGTGGAACTGAGAGAGTCGTTAAGTTGATTCTTTTACTGAGCCGCTCACTTACTTAACACACCTACTGTTTTTTTGTATTCGGCCGATGAAGGACTTGTAGTCCGAAACGTCCTGATAATTGATTTGTAATCAATTATTCTACCTTTTTAAGTACCTGAAATATCCTTTTCTCTTTTTTCTTTAATTATATATATATATATATATATATATATATATATATATATATATATATATATATATATATATATATATATACAGCTCTGGAAAAAATTAAGAGACCACTGCAAAATAATCAGTTTCTCTGGTTTTACTATTTATAGGTATGTCAAAATAACAAAAAAGATGCAGTGTTGTCAGACTTCGAATAATGCAAAGAAAATAAGCTCATACTTATTTTTAAACAACACAATACTAATGTTTTAACTTAGGAAGAGTTCAGAAATCAATATTTGGTGGAATAACCCTGATTTTCAAGCACAGCTTTCATGCGTCTTGGCATGCTCTCCACAAGTCTTTCACATTGATGTTGGGTGACTTTATGCCACTCCTGGCGCAAAAATTCAAGCAGCTCGGCTTTGTTTGATGGCTTGTGACCATCCATCTTCCTCTTGATCACATTCCAGAGGTTTTCAATGGGGTTCAGTTCTGGAGATTGGGCTGGCCATGACAGAGTCTTGATCTGGTGGTCCTCCATCCACACCTTGATTGACCTGGCTGTGTGGCATGGAGCATTGTCCTGCTGGAAAAACCAATCCTCAGAGTTGGGGAATATTGTCAGAGCAGAAGGAAGCAAGTTTTCTTCCAGGACAACCTTACACTTGGCTTGGCTTGGCTTGAGGGGGGAGGAGAAAATATGTGCTGCAGGACTACATTTCCCAGAATTCCACAGGGTTACCATTTTAAAGTGAAGCACCTGAGGCTGATTAAGGCAGGGGAAACCCTATAGAGTAGGCGGATGGAGAAAGGCCATGTGCAGAGCAGACCTGTGTAAACAAGAAAAGGTTCTGCGTGAACATAGGGTGAACCTATTTGTGTGTGAAACAACTGGGGTTTGACTGGTAAACAGCTTAGCTGTCTGGTGTTAGTTAAAAGCTTGCAAAGTACAGTTTAGTACTCCACGTATTTTGTGTTTTGCTAGTTTATTTTCTGTAATTAATAAAAGTGCATGAAAGTGCCTAAAAAGTACTGTTCTGTGTCTTGGTCTGCTTTTAAAAGGGTGCAATGAATTTGAACCGTCAGGCTTTGTTACTATATATATATATATATATATATATATATAGTTGTAGGCAAAAGTTTACATACCCCAATGGGAATTTATCATTTCTAGAAATTTCTCAAAAACAAATAATTGTAGGAAAAATCTTTTGTAGCAAAAGTTTTTGCTTTTGTGGATGAGGAACAAGTTACAAGATTTCTACAATTATTTATTTTAGCAATTATTTTTTGCAAAATTCAAAGAATGCTAATTCAAAAGTATTCATACCCTGACAAGGAAAATGAAATTAATAGCTAGTTGAGGTACCTTTAGCAATAATAACCTATTTTAAACAATTAGGATATTTGTCAATGAGCTTTTGGCATTATTCATTAGTGATTTTTGACCATTCTTCAACAAAGCATTGTTCCAGTTCATTCAAATTTCGAGGACTTCTCTTGTGCACAGCCTTCAACTCATACCAAAGATTCACAATCGGATTTAGATTGGGACTTTGACTAGACCATTCCAGAACCTTGATTTTATTCTTCTTTAACAATTCTAAAGTAGATTTTGATGTGTGCTTTGGACTTTCTCCAAACGTAACGACTATCAGCGTGACCAAATAGCTCGATTTTTGTTTCATCACTCCACAAAACATTTGACCAGAACTCATATCCATCATTTAAATGCCGTTTTGCAAACTTTAAGTGATTGTCCTTGTGACGTTTTTCTAAGAGTGGCTTTTTCTTTGGCCTGCGACTACTGAGACATTCACCATGCAATACTTGACCTATGGTTGTAATGGAAATCCCAGTCCCACCTGCAGCCAATTCACTTTGAATATCTTTGGCAGTCAATCTCGGATTGTTATTAACCTTCCTCACAATTCTTCTTCTTGTTCTTGGTGAAAGAACCTTCTTTCTTCCAGACCGAGGGAGCATTGTGACAGTACCATGAGTCTTGTACTTCTTGATAATAGAAACAATATTTGAAATTGTGAAATGAAATGCTTGGAACTATCCTTCTCCAGCTTTATGACAATAACTCATTTTCTTCAGATAGATCTTTACTTTGTCCCATATTGACTTACTGGTAATGACAGCAATCATCCTATGCCTAACCCTTTTCTACTTTCTAAGAATGTTCACCTACAATCCAGCATTTTCTAGACTTTTCTAGAATTAGGTTCTTCATTATCATATTGAAATTTCTAGCACCTTGTAGACAATACTATCATAGCATCAAAGGGTTTGAATTAGCATTTTTGGAGTTTTGCAAAAAAAAAAAAAAATCTATTTCTTGTAACTTTTTTTGATAATCTACAAAAATACATTTTTCCTAAAATTCTTTGTTTGAGATTCTCTAAAAGGAATAAAAACACCATAATGGTACAACACTGGCAAGAAGCAGCTTGTTTAGAGGAGTTAGATTGTGGTTCTAAGCAGTTCTGTGTTTGTTTTATACTTAATTCTTCTAATGCTTTCAGAAAGTATGCTTTCAGTCATTGCCCTTTAGTCAGTCTTCCTGAGCTATAATGGATCTTGAACATGTGCAATAGAAAAGTGTTAAAAATACAGCTTAGTGTCCGATACATCAGCTTAGTGTCCAATACGAATAAATCATACGATAAATATAGAAAATGCATCTGCACCTTGGACTTTGGTATGTACTACATCAGTACGTTGTTATAAAGTGGAAAGGTGTGTCATTTTTTTCACAGTCTCTTGCGTTGGCTGACCTAGAAAGACAACCCAGTGCCCTCGGCAGGTTCTTATTTTTTGAGTATATAGATTCACTGGCTTCTAAGCAACTACAGAAGAGCAAACACGATTGGAAGTCTTCACTCCATAGCAAATATCATAGGTATCACAATGAGGATTTTGTTCTGTTTAGCTATCCTTCTGCACGCTGCTACCTGTTCACTATATGACATTGGTAAGATCGTCTATCTGTCTCTGTCTGTCTGTCTACTATATAGTGAGATTGTATTTATACCTTCAAGGGACAGAATATCTGTCTTTTTTTAAAACCTATTATACAATAATGTGCCAATTTATTAGAACACCTCGATTTGTCATTTATATCCTTAAATACCTACCTGCATGAAAACCTCTTTGTGTGAGACTTAGTAATTAGTGATGTAGAAACAATAGGCACTCTTGTGAAAATGCTAGATCACTTTGTGCTTTAATAGGCATCTTGAACAACTTTAAAAAAGTAACATGCATTTTACCATTTGTGTATGTGTGTTCCTTTTTATCTTATTATTTTTTAATGAATTCCACACATGGCCTATCATCAATTAAATCAGACAATTGCTAATTTGCTTATTTGACAATTTTCCAAGATTATCAGTTACAGTGGTTTGGATTTCATATGCACAACAAATCAAAACAACAGAAGCAATGGGGTGTTCTAATACATTTTCACACTACTGTAGCAATCTATTTTGATTAACTGGTATCAAACATTTACACAAGAGACGCAGGATTTAAAGGGTTATCTGCTGTTCAGTTTAGTTTATTCACTTTTGGGCCTGCAGGGCCAGCACAGGTACAGCTCAATAGTGAAAGCATCGCGAATACAAAGAGACATCTAAATAAATATATTAGAAAAATAAAAACACATGATCACAGTTTCATTATAGCTTAAACAATTTCAAGCACAGATGCCACTGAACTGCAAATTTAAAGCCAGAGAGGCATGGCAATATATTTTAGTCTCGTCAAGGGTTGGTTTCGAAAACCCAAGTGTAAAGCAATACAGAGCTTCTCCACCTCCCTTTAATCCACATTGCTCCAGGATTATTTAGTACTGTACATGTTGGCTTGTTCTTTATTTCCATTAAGACATCTTTCCTTTTTTTTCACCAGTTATTTCAGGGGTTTTTGAGTCCAGTATCACTACATTTAATTACACTCAATCCAGAGAGTACTGTCTGTCGCAGAATGCAGCTTTAGCAACCTTAGAGCAGGTGAGCAGTGCTCGGAACATCAGCTTCCAGACCTGCAGGTAACGTATGCACTGAGAGTGTGGTTAGAATTGAACACATTCAGTACCATATACATTTTCAGAATGTTTAATTTAATTTCTTACTTTTTAATTTGTCATTTTGTGTCATTCTCTGCTGTTTATGTTTGCACTGCTTATTAAATATTCTACTTCGAAAAGCTGAACTTCTGAAATGCGGCAAGTTTTCTAAATGGCCACTGGGGGTGTGTGTAAGTCATTTCAGCCACACCTCTGCAACTGATCTGTAAAGTCAATGGAAAAACATCTTTCACAAGGAACTGGAAATTAGAGATGCACACCACCCTAGTGGGTCAGAGTTCTCACTTCAGAAATTCAGCTTTTAGACAATGCTTGAAAAAAGCTGTCATAGTAATCCTGTACTTTGCAAGCAGAAAAAAAAAACTATAGAGAGTGATAGAGGTCATAGTAGGATATTAAAATGGAAATAATTGAAGTACTTACAAATGATTCAACCTCTTACATTGGGGTCTGTTTCACCTTGATTACACTATGTAACACAATTTTTGTTCCTGGGTAGTAAGTGTTATTTCCTAATTACTTCTGCCTCAAAAGCATAGAAAATGGCTATTATTCCCCACAAACTTTGCTTTTGTGACCAGGACAGTGATATTTTGAAATTTACCTATTTTCAATGAGAAAACGGGCGAATTTGTGTCTCTTCGTTCACATAAAGTCAAAAAAAACAACAACATATGAATCCAAATTAACATGTATTTATACTAAAGTAATACAAAAATGACTACAAAAGATTTAGAAGTGAGTAGTTTTTCAAGATTTACGATTATACTGTAAATCACTTTCACGAATCAGCCCCCAAATGTAGTCTCCCATCATGTTCTCGTTATACTGTCCTTGGTAGTGGCGTTCAAAGTCCAGTATATCCTGGTGGAAGCGCTCGCCTTGCTCCTCCGAGTACGCTCCCATGTTCTCCTTGAATTTATCAAGATGAGCATCAAGGATATGGACTTTGAGGGACATCCTACAGCTCATTGTGCCGTAGTTCTTCACCAGAGTCTCAACCAGCTCCACATAGTTTTTGGCCTTGTGATTTCCCAGGAAGCCCCGAACCACTGCGACAAAGCTGTTCCAAGCCGCTTTCTCCTTACTAGTGAGCTTCTTGGGGAATTCATTGCACTCCAGGATCTTCTTTATCTGTGGTCCGACGAAGACACCGGCTTTGACCTTTGCCTCAGACAGCTTAGGGAAGAAGTCTTGAAGGTACTTGAAGGCAGCCGACTCCTTATCTAGAGCTCTGACAAATTGTTTCATAAGGCCCAATTTGATGTGCAGTGGTGGCATCAGCACCTTCCGGGGGTCCACCAGTGGCTCCCACTTGACGTTGTTCCTCCCCACAGAGAACTCGGTCCGCTGTGGCCAGTCCCGCCTGTGGTAGTGCGCCTTGGAGTCCCTACTGTCCCAAAGGCAAAGATAGCAGGGAAACTTGGTAAAACCGCCTTGGAGACCCATCAGGAATGCCACCATTTTGAAGTCTCTTATGACCTTGATGCCATCTCAGAAAAATGCAGATATGTATCCACTTAGGCAGCTGGAACTAAACTGAACTGGTGGGCTTAAGGCCCCTGTATTTAAACTACTATTTATATTACTGGAAAGTTCTAGAAAGTTCTAGAAGTTACTCCAAGTTTACTCAGCACTGAATCTATCTGAAATGTTCTGGAAAATAGGTAAATTTCAAAATATCATTGTCCTGGTCACAAAAGCAAAGTTTGTGGGGAATAATAGCCATTTTCTATACTTTTGAGGCATAAGCAATTAGGAAATAACACTTAATACCAAAAAAAAAAAAAATTGTTACACGGTGTTACCATTATCAAATACATTATCTTGGTTGAGTCAATTGAAAATAACCCATAATCTGCACAACCCACATACCAATACATTGAATTGCATTTACATTGCAATCGAATATAAATAAAAAAAACAAAAAAAACAACATGTGTTTTGAAGGATCCTTCCACATTACAATTTGAATACATTGCTCTGTACTTGTAATATTCTCATATCATGTAAACCTAATTTTTAAAGCATCAGAGATTTTATACTACAATCTATTTCTGAACCACATTCAGTTTGACTTTTTTTATGGAAGTAAATGCTTTGGCTCACCCTTCATTTTCATGATGTAACTTTTTGATGGCAGGTATGGATGGGTGGAAGAGCAGTGAATTCTTCTTGCCCGTACCACAGCGATCAAGACTTGTGGCAACAGTAATATAGGCATCATTAAAAAAGGGCCCTGTGGATACTACACTGCACCCAGTGCCTACTGCTACAAAACCAATGGTAACCATCTCGGGTCTCTTGAGTTCGAGAGCTAGTGTGTTCTAGTGGAAATGCCTGGTTATTTGATTTATAAGCTGGTTAATTTAGTTTGTGTGCTTTACTGTACTGCTACTGCTATCGTTTGTAAAACACTTTCTTAAAAACAATTCTTTGTTATGTACAACACAGTAAATACCACAAAACACTAAAACAAATATTGCAAAGCTGATTGAGATTGGCGTGGTAAGATGTACAATAATACAATGTTGCTTGGTCTCTGCTCAGTTCCTTTACAAGTCTTTCATTTCCCAAAAAGATTTCTGTGCATCTTCCCGATCTAGTTAACTGTACAACCAGTTCCATGTATAACGCCTATTCAGAATTAAAACATAACAGCAAAGGATATGACAATACTGAAGAGGTTTTGGAATACAGTGGTAAAAATCAGTTCGGCTCTGTTTCTTCACACAGTGTCTTTTACAGATGTATACGTGGTCTATCCTCCATTTGGGAACAGTACCATGACATACAGTGAAGCTATGCAACGGTGTTTATCCCTTGGTGATAGCTTGGCATCAAAGAAACAACTGAGTAGTACATCCACACCCATCCCTGACGGCATGTAAGTAATAACACTGCTTTTCATTGCGGGCGGGGCAGGGTGGGGTGGGGTGATGTGGGGGTAAGGGGGGCAGAGAAACTCCCTAAGGGCCTTATTATCTCAATGGCACTCTGCAGTGCTGACAAACCTTTTCTTTGGAACTAGACTGACACCTAAAAAATCTACAAAAACAATATACCACTATTTGTTTTATTTTTTGTCTTGATCTAAATCAGGGTTGGCCAAAGCTGGCCCTTCCACTCCTGGTCTTTGTTCCAGCTCTGTTCTAAATTGTTTAAACCCTTAAGGTACACTGGGATTTGAGCGGTTGTTGAAACAGTAAAGACAAGGACGTGGTTCAGTTCTCCAGTGGAAAGCTGACAGTTACTCCATGTGTCAACAAACCCAGCCAGCTTGCTTTAGCCTACTGCTTCAACCCAAATAGTAAGATTTATTTGTAATACTTTCAAGAACTATAACAAATCCTACAGGATATGATATGAACTGTTTAATAGTTGCATAAAACAATTGGATTTTGAATCTTTTTTTCTTTTCTTTTTGGCAGTCACAGACTTTATTCCAGTAATCAAGGATGACAAATGTAAGCAGTCACTCCCCACTCAAATATAATACATTATACTCTCAATGTGATTTGCCTATCTGAAATGAACTTTTTTTATATTGTTTATATTTTAGTGTGGCTCAAGATTGCCATAGTTTGCATTATCTCCTCTATATTTATCATCTTACTCATGGCTGTCACCTTCATGAAAGGGTAAGAAAATTAAGCACTTTTTTGTGTGTCTGTGTTATTTTTCAATTTTAAACACACTGATAAATGCACCAGTTACTTTTCTTGTAAGGTATGAATTTGATTGTAGAATCTACTGCATTAAGTTACATAAGATATAGAAATTGATATAAGATAATACTCTTATACTGTATGTATAACAGTCAGTAACTAATTGTATTTTTTTTTTGTTTTGTTTTGTTTCCAGGAATAAGTGCATCTGCTGTGTCAAACGTAAAAAGCCAGCGGAAGACTCTACCCTAGAGAGAGGCCAAGGCTTTGACACAGTCAGAGGACTGCATCGTGATAGGATTCCATCATACCAGATCAGTGGCGCAAGAACCAAGCCACCTGTATTGAGTAAGGCCTTAAACACTGGCTACAACTCTCATTACTCTAACCATGGCTTTGAATCCACACCCGAGGCCAGTAAGCAGAACTTTGCCAAAACTTATGTGGACCATGACCGTTATGAGTACAGCAATGCTGCCTTTGATAATACTTATTAAGACATCAAATCTGACTTGATTCCGCGGTTAAGCAGTGATGACTGACACAAATCAGCGACCTCTGGAATTGAATGGACTTCCCCCCACTGTATTTTTTTTTTAAATGTGTTCTACATAAAAAAATAGTCAAAATGATTTTTTTTAGTTTGTTTTAGTATTTCAAAAAATTATTTTAGTATTTTAAACCCTCTTGATTAAATCTGAAAAATGGTGCTGCTGTTCTTATAGCAGCCAAGTAATAAATAACAAAAAAATATGATTACTACAGACTTTGTGCATTAACTAAATAAATAAATAAATAAATAAATAAATAAATAAATAAATAAATAAAAAGTTGTTGTTTGGTATTTTTTAAAAGCAACTAAAATGGAACGGGGTTCCAGGTTTTGCTATGAGTTTAGTCAAGCATATTGTATGGAAATAACGAGCTAAGGTGTGTCTGGGCAAGCTCATAAAAAACTGCAATGGCTCAGAATTCCATGTAATTGTAACCTTAATTCCACCCAACGTTTATGTTTGCTATGACTGTACAGGAAATATGTGGAGTTTTATTACTAGGGTGTTAAAAACAAAATGTACTTAACAGACTATTAAGCTTTTTGGTTTTAGTTATTAATAATAATAATAATAATAATAATAATAATAATAATAATAATAATAATAATAATAATAATAATAATAATAATAAAAGTAGGTGTTTAAATATTGTAGGTGAAATTGGTATGTATATTTGGTAAGTTTTACTCGAGGAGCTGAACCTGAGGGTGGTGTGCGTGTGTGTGACACCATAAAGATAGCAAAGCTATGTTCAAAACTGGAATCAGTTATAACTTGTTTAAAAGGCTAGTATATGGTAATAGAAATAGTTTAGAGTTTACATGCTGCTATTTGTTATATAATTTATTGTTTTTTTGTCTTTTGTAAATGTTAGGCAATAAGGACTAAAATCTGTAAATTGTTTCATACCTTATTTCCTGTGGTTTAATTTCTGTTCCTGGGTGTGTCAGAGAACCTTTACCCAAGTCCTTCAAAACACAGCTACTGAAGAAAGGAATGATGTACAGTACTTGTGTCATTCAATCCTTGTTAAACTACTGGTCATAGCAGTAAATACCACAAAACACCAGCAAATGCTGTTATGCACAGTTTTATAGGCAAATGCTATGCAATGTCACTTCTATACATGCTGCATCTGCCGTTAGACACAGAAGTGACAGATAATTCCTTTAGGTCAGGCGAGGTCAAAGTTGTCTCTTCCATTCCTGGTCTTTGTTCCAACCCAAATTGTTTAATTGAACCTGCATCCAGACCAGGGCCGGATTAAAGGACATGGGGGCCCTACGTTAACCCATATTTTGGGGGCCCTATGCACATGGCGAATGGTGTTATTGGCATATTGGTTAATCCGGCCCTGCGTTGGGGACAGAGAGAGTGAGCGGAGCAGAGCGAGCCAATTATATATGGAGCGGGGGGAGCGGAGCGGCGTAGTTGCTGGAGTGGAGCGTGGTGCAGACATTTCCAGCCTGCTCTTTCACAGCACTGAGAAGAACTGAGCACGGTTTTACTCCAAAACGAGTTTGCACCAAAAATGTAAAGAAGAAGGTGACAAATACAGATGCAGTCACTGTAAAGTATTTTCCATCATGCCTTTGCATGGTAACCATTAATTTTCCAGTTTCAAACCAAAATTAGGCACTTTTATGTTTTGCAGACTTGAGAATTGCATTTAAAAAAAAAAGCTTTTATATTCAATGATTCGTGTTGCACTTTCTAATTCATTATGGAGGGAAAAATATCTATTCTCCCGATTGTGGAGCTGCCATATAAAAATGTAAGTCAGTGTGTCCATCTGTCTGCGGTTATTACAAAGCCTATACTGTTTTTTTACCGTTCTATATACTGTATGAACTATATAACTTATCTGAACACTTTATGTAGGCTTTTTTCTTTGCTGATCATAGCTGGGCATGAGGCTTGTTAAGCTGTGTATGCTTTTATTGCCTTGTACCATATGACAGAAATCACATGCGAAAGATAATAATTTAATCTCACTGTTGTTAATGATCATTTTAATTAACATTCAAACATCTGTTGGAACATACAACAAAAAATGATGCAATGTGGATCACAGACATAAAAAAGCTTCTGTCCCAGACAGTAAAGTACAAATGCATTAGCAAGTTCATAATATAACTTAATGTTATATGGGTATGCCAAAGTGGCTAACAGTGTGCAGGTGCAAGTGATCAATGAACAGACAGACAATTATAATCCAGGTGCAAAGTAGTTTAATGCGTTTGTATGTCCAGTGCCTGACGGCAGAACAAACAGTAAACAATAATGATGGCAAGTAATACAGTGGTGTGTATTACGGACTATAATCCCCGGGTTTGTCCCGAAATAATAGTCCTGTTTATTGTACACCCACACGAAACACAAAGCACATACACAAGTCGATAGTGCGTGAATTAGTGCTCGTGGTGACAATACAGTTATTTGTGATACAAGTATTGTGCTGTTCCGGGTTTGCGCTGGACTCTGGCAACAGCTCCAGAATGTGTTAGCTGTCTAATAATAACAAGTAATACTTAGACAAAACAAACAAACACTCATGATACGGATATTATATATATTGTGTGACCCTGGGCAAGTCACTTAACCTCCTTGTGCTCCGTCTTTCGGGCGAGACGTAGTTGTAAGTGACTCTGCAGCTGATGCATAGTTCACACACCCTAGTCTCTGTAAATCGCCTTAGATAAAGGCGCCTGCTAAATAAACAAACAAATTATATATATATATATATATATATATATATATATATATATATATATATATATATATATATATATAATTTGCATGCCCCGGTAGCTAAATGCTTAGTTACGGCTCTGGGCAAAACCAAAGCCCATGGCCAGTATACAATATTTTTTTCTGTATGCATTCTTTTCTGTTGAGGACTACTGACACCGTTGAAACGGTGAGTCTTAGGTCGCCTGCGGATACATTAGTCCAGTCAATGCGTCTGAACCTGGGGTGTAATCCCAAGGTAACTGCTCACTGTTAACAGGTTTGAAGACGTTAATTCACGTTTTAAATAATACAGTGTCCCCTTCAGACTTGTTAAAAGAGAGTTTCAGAAATAACATTCAAAACTATGCGCGAGTAAATACCATCCTAACTCCTAACATCCAAAAAAAAAAGAAAAAAAATAACATTTTATGCCCCGGTAGCTGCGATATGGAGTCTTGCATGCCCCTGTAGTTGTGATATGGAGTCTTTCCATCCACCTCCGTTTGCTTCAACCGGGGGCGCATGCAATTTATATATATATATATATATATATATATATATATATATATATATATATATATATATATATATATATATATATTTGCATGCCCCGGTAGCTAAATGCTTAGTTACGGCTCTGGGCAAAACCAAAGCCCATGGCCAGTATACAATATTTTTTCTGTCTGTATTCTTTTCTGTTGAGCACTACTGACACCGTTGAAACGGTGAGTCTTAGGTCGCCTGCGGATACATTAGTCCAATCAATGCGTCTGAACCTGGGGTGTAATCCCAAGGTAACTGCTCACTGTTAACAGGTTTGAAGGCGTTAATTCACGTTTTAAATAATACAGTGTCCCCTTCAGACTTGTTAAAGGAGAGTTTCAGAAATAACATTCAAAACTATGCGCGAGTAAATACCATCCTAACTCCTAACATCCAAAAAAAAAAAAAAAAAAAAGGAAAAAAAATAACATTTTATGCCCCGGTAGCTGCGATATGGAGTCTTGCATGCCCCTGTAGTTGTGATATGGAGTCTTTCCATCCACCTCCGTTTGCTTCAACCGGAGGCGCATGCAATTTATATATATATATATATATATATATATATATCCCGGTAGCTAAATGCTTAGTTACGGCTTAGTTATGGAGTCTTTCCATCCACCTCCGTTTGCTTCAACCGGAGGCGCATGCAATTTATATATATATATATATATATATATATATATATATATATATATATATATATATATATATATATATATATATATATATATATTTGCATGCCCCGGTAGCTAAATGCTTAGTTACGGCTCTGGGCAAAACCAAAGCCCATGGCCAGTATACAATATTTTTCTGTATGCATTCTTTTCTGTTGAGCACTACTGACACCGTTGAGACGGTGAGTCTGAAGTGTCCCCTTCAGACTTGTTAAAGGAGAGTTTCAGAAATAACATTCAAAACTATGCGCGAGTAAATACCATCCTAACTCCTAACATCCAAAAAAAAAAAAAAAAAAAAGGAAAAAAAATAACATTTTATGCCCCGGTAGCTGCGATATGGAGTCTTGCATGCCCCTGTAGTTGTATTATGGAGTCTTTCCATCCACCTTCGTTTGCTTCAACCGGAGGCGCATGCAATTTATATATATATATATATATATATATATATATATATATATATATATATATATATATATATATATATATATATATATATATATATTTGCATGCCCCGGTAGCTAAATGCTTAGTTACGGCTCTGGGCAAAACCAAAGCCCATGGCCAGTATACAATATTTTTCTGTATGCATTCTTTTCTGTTGAGGACTACTGACACCGTTGAAACGGTAAGTCTTAGGTCGCCTGCGGATACATTAGTCCAATCAATGCGTCTGAACCTGGGGTGTAATCCCAAGGTAACTGCTCACTGTTAACAGGTCTGAAGGCGTTAATTCACGTTTTAAGTAATACAGTGTCCCCTTCAGACATGTTAAAGGAGAGTTTCAGAAATAACATTCAAAACTATGCGCGAGTAAATACCATCCTAACTCCTAACATCCAAAAAAAAAAAAAAAAAAAAGGAAAAAAAATAACATTTTATGCCCCGGTAGCTGCGATATGGAGTCTTGCATGCCCCTGTAGTTGTTATATGGAGTCTTTCCATCCACCTCCGTTTGCTTCAACCGGAGGCGCATGCAATTTATATATATATATATATATATATATATATATATATATATATATATATATATATATATATATATATATATATATATATATTTGCATGCCCCGGTAGCTAAATGCTTAGTTACGGCTCTGGGCAAATCAAAGCCCATGGCCAGTATACAATATTTTTCTGTATGCATTCTTTTCTGTTGAGCACTACTGACACCGTTGAAAATACCATCCTAACTACTAACATCCAAAAATAAAAAAGAAAAAAAGAAAAAAAATAACATTTTATGCCCCTGTAGCTGCGATGTGGAGTCTTGCATGCCCCTGTAGCTGCGATATGGAGTCTTTCCATCCACCTCCGTTTGCTTCAACCGGAGGCGCATGCAATTTATATATATATATATATATATATATATATATATATATATATATATATATATATATATATATATTTGCATGCCCCGGTAGCTAAATGCTTAGTTACGGCTCTGGGCAAAACCAAAGCCCATGGCCAGTATACAATATTTTTCTGTATGCATTCTTTTCTGTTGAGCACTACTGACACCGTTGAGACGGTGAGTCTTAGGTCGCCTGCGGATACATTAGTCCAATCAATGCGTCTGAACCTGGGGTGTAATCCCAAGGTAACTGCTCACTGTTAACAGGTTTGAAGACGTTAATTCACGTTTTAAATAATACAGTGTCCCCTTCAGACTTGTTAAAGGAGAGTTTCAGAAATAACATTCAAAACTATGCGCGAGTAAATACCATCCTAACTCCTAACATCCATGGCCAGTATACAATATTTTTCTGTATGCATTCTTTTCTGTTGAGGACTACTGACACCGTTGAAACGGTGAGTCTTAGGTCGCCTGCGGATACATTAGTCCAATCAATGCGTCTGAACCTGGGGTGTAATCCCAAGGTAACTGCTCACTGTTAACAGGTTTGAAGACGTTAATTCACGTTTTAAATAATACAGTGTCCCCTTCAGACTTGTTAAAGGAGAGTTTCGGAAATAACATTCAAAACTATGCGCGAGTAAATACTATCCTAACTACTAACATCCAAAAATAAAAAAGAAAAAAAGAAAAAAAATAACATTTTATGCCCCTGTAGCTGCGATGTAGAGTCTTGCATGCCCCTGTAGCTGCGATACGGAGTCTTTCCATCCACCTCCGTTTGCTTCAACCGGAGGCGCATGCAATTTATATATATATATATATATATATATATATATATATATATATATATATATATATATATATATATATATATATATATATATATTTGCATGCCCCGGTAGCTAAATGCTTAGTTACGGCTCTGGGCAAAACCAAAGCCCATGGCCAGTATACAATATTTTTTCTGTATGCATTCTTTTCTGTTGAGCACTACTGACACCGTTGAAAATACCATCCTAACTACTAACATCCAAAAATAAAAAAGAAAAAAAATAACATTTTATGCCCCTGTAGCTGCGATGTAGAGTCTTGCATGCCCCTGTAGCTGTGATATGGAGTCTTTCCATCCACCTCCGTTTGCTTCAACCGGAGGCGCATGCAATTTATATATATATATGCCCCGGTAGCTAAATTTTTAGTTACGGCTCTGGGCAAAACCAAAGCCCATGGCCAGTATACAATATTTTTCTGTATGCATTCTTTTCTGTTGAGCACTACTGACACCGTTGAAACGGTGAGTCTTAGGTCGCCTGCGGATACATTAGTCCAATCAATGCGTCTGAACCTGGGGTGTAATCCCAAGGTAACTGCTCACTGTTAACAGGTTTGAAGACGTTAATTCACGTTTTAAATAATACAGTGTCCCCTTCAGACTTGTTAAAGGAGGGTTTCAGAAATAACATTCAAAACTATGCGCGAGTAAATACCATCCTAACTCCTAACATCCAAAAAAAAAAAAAAAAAAAAGGAAAAAAAATAACATTTTATGCCCCGGTAGCTGCGATATGGAGTCTTGCATGCACCTGTAGTTGTGATATGGAGTCTTTACATCCACCTCCGTTTGCTTCAACCGGAGGCGCATGCAATTTATTTATATATATATATATATATATATATATATATATATATATATATATATATATATATTTGCATGCCCCGGTAGCTAAATGCTTAGTTACGGCTCTGGGCAAAACCAAAGCCCATGGCCAGTATACAATATTTTTTGACACCGTTGAAACGGTGAGTCTTAGGTCGCCTGCGGATACATTAGTCCAATCAATGCGTCTGAACCTGGGGTGTAATCCCAAGGTAACTGCTCACTGTTAACAGGTTTGAAGACGTTAATTCACTTTTTAAATAATACAGTGTCCCCTTCAGACTTGTTAAAGGAGAGATTCGGAAATAACATTCAAAACTATGCGCGAGTAAATACCATCCTAAATCCTAAAATCCAAAAAAAAAAAAAAAAGAAAAAAATAACAATATATATATATATATATATATATATATATATATATATATATATATATATATATATATATATATATATATATATATATATATATATGCTTGCCCCGGTATGTGAACCTTGTTTTAACTGCTTGAAATATTGCTACCTGTTAATATGTGAATGGAATTGTTTTATTATATCAGTGCCGTTTGAAACTAGGTGTTGGTATTGGAAGTTTACAATAAACAAACGCTTGCTAAAATGTATCTGATTTTCTTGGTGACCTTGTTCCTACATTTTTAGATCTGTTATCTGAATAAAAAGAACCTAAAGGATATTCTGTAATTTGTTCGGTGCCTTATCGCACTGAACTGGCGTAGTCAGGCTACATTAGTACTTTCACATTCAACACTTGCTATATCCTGTGATATTTTGGAATTAAAGACAGGTTTGTGGTGCGTTTGTACACTTCCGTGACCTTGCAGGTGTTACATGCCTTTTCCTCCTTACTTCGAGTCTCGGATATCGATTTTGCCACTGTGAATGCAATAGTTGAACATTTGTCTGCTTGACTTAGTTTCTTAGTTTTCTCTGATAATATATGATGGCGCGTTTGAAATTGTGGGTACATTAATCAGTAGAAACTTGATTATAGTGCATCGCTGTATAGCGTTTATAAGCTTAGGGTGTCTACTGCCTCGACCAGCAGCCCAGGTGATAGGCTCTCAAACCAAGCATGTTTGAAGCAATTATTCAGACTCATTTTCATTAAGTGTACAAGAATACTTTTTTTTCTGAATGAATGAACAGTGAGACTGGAGGTCAAGTAAAAACTGCAGTTCCAACCACATAACAATTACATAAAAATTGTTTAAAACAAAGGGTAAACTTGTACTTTTTGTCATAAGAAAACAGCAGTACTATAAAAAAAACCATAGTAACACAATTTGACAACCATTCATTTTTCACAGGGAAGTCTTTGTCAATGTTGTCTGTCTTTCCCGTAGGTACTTGTTAGATCCATAGGAACATTCTAAACTGAAGATCAAATGCTTCTTAGACTGAAAGTTGTAAGTTTCATAAATTACTGAAACTTTCTAGTAGGATAATGGCAACACATAGGATATTTTATCTAAATATTATTATTATTCTTCTTCTTCTTATTATTATTATTATTATTATTATTATTATTATTATTATTATTATTATTATTATTATTATTACCATTTACCATTGTTACCATTTAACTTTATATTACACAAGCTGTGTAATATACACAGGCTGGCATTTTATGGTGAAAAAATATCTAATCCAGCAGGTTTATAATTATTAGGGTGGCTCTGCCACTGTTCACATAGTTTTATGTAAATAAAATGGTGGGACTGTCTCCAATTTATAATGTTTTAAATATTAAATGGGATGTAATAAATACATGTTTTTGGAGAACTGAAGGAATTAACCTTGCATTCTGTTTATTGTTTATTACCATAGTCTTGGTTGGACAAATATTGGGGATGAAGAACTCATTGAATTACTTGAGCCCCTAAGGGAGAACCAAACACGTAAGCAGATGTGTTAAGTTAAAATTTTAAAAAGACCATCTTGAGTAATATTTATAGCAGATACAATGGTATTCTCAACATATTTTAAGCAAAATGTACTGACTGAGAAGTGGCTTGGTGACAGAAAGTGGTAAATTAAAACAAACTGCTCAAAGCCTACAACTTAACTCCAATATCAACCTGATAAAGACATATTACTATGACTATAGCCTTGCAAATACTATACCTAGCAGCAAAAAGTGTAATCTCCCACATTACCAGGGACTGTTTTCTGGAAATGGAAGCAGACCAATTAAGGATTTTAACCAGCACACAATTCCATAGAATAGACATATCTGGAAGGGATAGACCAAGTGGTAGCCTAGATATATATGTGTGTTTTGAGAAGGAAGAGTGTGTTTTTTTTTCTATATTTTATTGAACCTCAAACTAAAACTGTAAATTTGAATTGTAACTGTAGATACATGTTCCCTGTTGGTTGGAGAGTGTGTTTTACTGCTATTTAAAAAACGATATAATAGAGACTTTTTTAATGATTTTAGGAATATATTAGGCATGTCATTTGAACTATAGTAAATTAAATCAATCTAAAATATGTACATTTCTAATTTTCTCTTTTTAGGGAGCCCAGGAGTGGATACGAGATAGATATAGATAGATAGAGTGCATGTTTTACTATCTTGTGGCCACAAGATAGTAAGTCATACATCTTGTTTGTCCTTCTATTTGGGAATAGACTATTAATTCCTTCCTTGCTTGTAAACAGTGTATCAGCCAATTGTGTTAGTTTCGCAAATGTGCCTTTTTATATGTCAATTTAGAACTATTTTAACAGTAGAATACTTTAATATTTTTTTCTATCTTTTAACAGGATTGAAGGAAATAGCATCAGTTATAAAAGCCTTTTTAAATGTATTGAACTTTGTTCAAATAATACCTCTTTGAAAAAAAGTGTAAGTACTGTGTAAATATTTTATTTGTACAGTTTTGAAACACAGTAGATTTTTATTCTGCTGGCTGTTATTTCTGGATTAAATGGGAAACTTAATATTAATTAAAGTAGTATTTAATTCTTAAAACAGAGTCCCAATACCATCTCAACAAAGAGTGAGCCTGCAGTTAAAGTTAAAATAAAATCTGTACAAGTAAATTCTATAGAGAAAAGGGTTGTTAGGCTGTTTTATGTTAAGAGGACAAATAAATATTTTTAGAGTCTTGTTTATTTAACACCTTTTAATTTACAGTATATCATTTTAGGTTTTGTAAACAGCCTATGTGTGAGATTCAAGGATGCCACACAATGTATTGTGCGATGTGTTTTTTTTTTTTTTTTAATTTGTGGCAAAAACATGTTTTGCCCTTGTTAGCGATCGCAAGTCATAACAGCAATGCACTGCTATATTTAGCAAATTAAACCTTTATTTTGACCTCACTGGAATAAGGTTGTCTGTACTGAAGTCTACATTTGACCCTGAGGTTAAGGGCCACACACATGCAAGTAGTTTCAGAGTTGAATCCTCTCTGAGGCCAAAGCTCATTTCATGGGCATCCCAGAACACCTAATCTTTGGCAACAGGCCTGGCCCTTTTAAGTATAGATGATTTGTAATTATTGCATTAACCATGCTATGATGTATAATCCGCTTGTGGTCCGTTTTGCCCTCCCAAAAATGTTCATGTAAAAACACATAATGCTACTTCCTCTCCCCATCGCAAACAAAGGATCAATTTAAATAACCAGGGCAATTATCTAATTAAGACACCACTAAATCAATTAAAAAAAACGACATGTGCAATAAAGCAACGTACAACAAAACATTTGAAAGAAGCCTGGTTACCTAGGAGAAAACAGATTACAATCCCCTTATCAAGTAGTCCTGCTACAGCAGCATGCTATTTCACATGTTACAACTGCACACAATCACAGGTACAGTCACCAATTCGAGACACAACATTTGTAAAATATAAACATACTGAATTCATTGCAGTCATCAGCTGCATAGATTAACCATTCAGCAGAATGTGGAAACAAACAAGTGAATACAGATATTAAGCTACTGTTTTAGTACAGTATCACTTTAGTGTCTTAGCAAGTTGTTTTATTTTAAGCCGTTGAATATGATAGCAACCAACTTGCTCCTGAAGTATCACCCACCCAGCAAACACTTGCACTGTCGACCGGTCACTGTTCATCACAGCTACCGTACACAGCCCTTGGCGGAGGAATCAGCGACGGACGCTTCACAGCCTCTGGTACAAACAATCCTATTTCGATCTTTTTTTACATAAGGTTTTATATGTAATGTTTTCTTTACGTGTGCATAGTGGCGCTTTGTCTAGTTTTAACACATGTACATAGATGCTAAACGTATAGTTATTAAATCACTAAATATGACCAATAAATGACCGATCGACAGTGCAGACAATCAACTAACTAGGCTGCCTGAGCTACACATTTGCAGTTTTTTTTTTTTTTTTTTTGGAGCGTGAAATCACTCTCAAAAAGATTTGTAAGCGTAGACTGAGTTTCGAGCGTGCGCAGAAAAAACTGTAAATGTGAAAAGGGACTCGAGCGCGCGCAGAATAGAACCGTAATTGAAAAAAAAAAAAAATTGAGAGGTTGTATTTTTTTCATTTTACAGTTACAAACTGCATTTCTGCGCGCTCGTATTTTTGATAGCAATTTCACTCTCAAAAGTGTCGAGCGAGCGGAAAGCAGATTTGTAAGTGTAAATTAGAACCGTAGTATTTTTTCCCCCATTTTACAGTTACAAACTGCGTTTTACAGTTTTAAACTGCGTTTCTGCGGTCACGGATTGATAGCTATTGGAAGCCTATGGCAAGCCAAGTTATCATTTAGAGATATCTCGATATATTTTAAGATATCTCTAAATCGTTTCCAAACATGTCTAAATATTTTAAGGTATCTTCAAATATTTAAAGGTACCGCATCGCAAAATTATTTTCACTTATCTTTTAAATTGAGCTTTTTCATTTAGCATTTTCAGATATACAGTATCTTTAAATCATTTTAAGATATCTCAAAATCATTAAATCAAACATCCTGTTCATTTAGGGATATCTCTAAGGGGACAGGAAGTCCATTCAAAACATAGAGCATTTTCACAGGAAGTCATTTAGAGATACCTTGATATTACTTACAGTTTATTTTGAGATACTGTATCTAAATGTTTTGGTAACATGGAAAGAGATTAGGGTACATTGTTTCACAAAGTTGTACCCAATTCAAAACATCTGTGTATCTTAATTTCTGTTTTGCATCCTACAATATAACTGAGTTGGAATATGTAATATAACCTGATGTAAAGTGAATACAAGCACCCAATTTCAGTCACAGTGACATAATAGCAAGCACATTTTAAAGGAGAAACATCCTACAGCTAGAACTGTGTTTGAGAAATATCAATCAATTAAATTACGTTTATGTTGTGCTTTTTATGGCAAAGCCATCTCCAAAGAGCTTCAGAATCAAATAAAGTAAAAGGCCAATGAAACGAACTGCAGTTATAGTAAGGGCCATTTTCTGATAAAGTACATAAAATGGTAAAATAGAGTAAACTGATTCCTAAAGAATTATATTTTAACAGAAAGTTTAACTATTAATCAATATAAGCATGATCATTATAGTAGCAGCACTTAACTAGAAGTGTGTGTGTTGGGGGAGTTGATAACAAAGTAAAGATCAGAAATTCAATTTTTTTTCAAGCTTTTCCAGTTTCTTTTTTATATCCTCATAATTCCAATGCTTTCTCCTGGTTCTTATCAGCTGCCCTAGTGTTGTGTGTCACTGCTGCACCCAACCAATGCTGAAGTTATAACCAGGGTTGTATAGTTTGACTAGAATATTGACAAGCTTCTCATCATTGCTCTCTTCACACCTCTGCAGGATCCTCTTGCCCCATCCCTGCCACAGACTGTCATCACTGAAGCTGATGATGAAGAAATTCTCAGGGGAGTCCCTCTTCAGCTTTTCTGCTTCTTCATTTACAATATTCCAAATAGCACTATACAATCCCAATATATATTAAAAACAATACAATATACCCTCAATATTCATTCTTTTAATAAGGCCTTACAGGGCATGCGACATTAAAGGAACACCGATATAGAACTGTAGTGCATGAGAATGGGTTATGTATGGAATGTAGTGGAAAGGAAACAGTGGAGCATCTGAGGGATTGCAATATTTCCAATATTTTTTTTGAAATGGTACAGGTGATAGAAAAATAGAAAAAGGTATTATTGGGTGTATTGCAAAATATATTAGGAAGACTCAAGAATATTTAACATACAGAGATTTTAAAAGGTTAAGTGTTCACAGCAGTTTTAATAGCCAAATCTGAACAGTAGGTGGTGACAATAAGTTTTGCTAGAAACTTGGTGACCATTAACAGAACAGAAGAAGAAACAGGAGAGAAGAAGGGACGGTAGGTGTGGGACTTGGTATTCGGTGTGCCGCTATAGAGGGGAGTGCTCGGAAGACGCATTTTGTCGGTGTCCTGCGGTGTTAAAGCCAGGTGAGTATAATTCTAAAAGTAAAGTGTTTGGCATTTGGAAATCTTGCATATTGAATAAAGCTCCAAGACATGTGGTTACTTCCCGGTCTCAGGTTGTGTTTTTGTTGGATCAAAGCATTAAAGCGGCAGGTTAAGAGCCCCATACCTTCTGTTTGCTTATTATTACTAAACGCTGTGTCCTTCTCCTCTCATCTGGTTTAAAACGGGGAAAGCCTTTTTATTTGATTTCGCTGGCCAGCAATTACGGTTGGGGAGGCATTTCTTCTTTGTCAAAGTAGGTCAGTCAGTTTGGGGCTTGCCTTCAGTGCACTGTAAAGGCCTGGTCTCGCAGGCGACAACAAGGTGGCCACACACTGGCGACATTTCTCCCACTTAGGACGGTGTTCTATTTTTCAGGCAACACGAGGGCAACATTTTCAATAACAGCCAATTAAATTTGATAGTAGTGTCACATGATAAGGCTCGACCATAACGTCAGACCGTGTATATGATGCATTCTGATTCCTGCATTTCATCCAATTAATTGTATGTAGTCTATAGATATGCATTACAGTGTGTATGTGGATAAGCAAATGTTAATGTCCACAATTACAATACATATTTAAACTATGAATACTATTCTACAATAATAAAATACACGTGTAGCATATTTTTTAAAATAGTTTTTTTATTAATTTGCTGTGTATGCAGTTATTTAATTAAATAATAATAATTATTAAATTTGGCATGGTTTTGTTTGTAGAAGTTGGGTGTTACTAACTGGTGCGGGTGAGGACAACAGCCACCTAACTGACCTGCTAGTTAGTTAAGAACATAAAGTTTACAAACGAGATGAGGCCAATCTTGCTTGTTTGATTGTTAGTAGCTTATTGATCCCAGAATCTCATCAAGCAGCTTCTTGAAGGATCCCAGGGTGTCAGCTTCAACAACATTACTGGGGAGTCGGTTCCAGACCCTCAAAATTCTTTGTGTAAAAAAGTGCCTTCTATTTTCTGTTCTGAATGCCCCTTTATCTAATCTCTATTTGTGACCCCCGGTCCTTGTTTCTTTTTTCAGGTCAAAAAAGTCCCCTGGGTCGACATTGTCTGTACCGTTTAGAACTTGGAATTCAGATCACTGCGAAGTCTTCTTTGTTCAAGACTGAACAGATTCAATTCTTTTAGCCTGTCTGCATACGACATGCCTTTTAAACCCGGGATAATTCTGGTCGCACTTCTTTGCACTCTTTCTAGAGTAGCAATATCCTTTTTGTAACGAGGTGACCAGAACTGAACACAATATTCTAGATGAGGTCTTGCTAATGTATTGTAAAGTTTTAACATTACTTCCCTTGATTTAAATTCAACACTTTTCACAATATATCCGAGCATCTTGTTGGCCTTTTTTATAGCTTCCCCACATTGTCTAGATCAAGACATTTCTGAGTCAACATAAACTCCTAGGTCTTTTTCATAGATTCCTTCTTCAATTTCAGTATCTCCCATATGATATTTATAATGCACATTATTATTGCCTGCGTGCAGTACCTTACACTTTTCTCTATTAAATGTTATTTGCCATGTGTCTGCCCAGTTCTGAATGCTGTCTAGATCATTTTGAATGACCTTTGCTGCTGGAACAGTGTTTGCCACTCCTCCTATTTATGTGTTGTCTGCAAATTTAACAAGTTTGCTTACTATACCAGAATCTCTCTCTCTCTCTCTCTCTCTCTCTCTCTCTCTCTCTCTCTCTCTCTCTCTCTCTCTCTCTCTCTCTCTCTCGATTTGTATGTACAAATAATGTGATATCTTTTAACAATTATAAGTCGTCCTGGATAAGGGTGTCTGCTAAGAAATAAATAATAAATACAAATATAACTGGGTTTATATAATGTGTGTCAGTCTGCCAGTCTATTAAATTAATCATTAAATTAATCCTTAATCCTTGGGGACCCCTGTATACTACTGCTGACTTTTCAAATACAGTTGCTCTCCTGTGTGTGTTTATTAACTATTTGGTTTTGTTGAAGAATCCTTGCTGGGGAGATCTGTTTCTATCTATCCACCATCGGTCAATGAGAAATGCAATTGTTGCTAGGCCCTTGTCTAAGGACCCTTCCTGTTGAATACAGTGTATTTTTTAGCTGCCTTTATTTAAATGTTAAACCTTTAGGTAGAGTTCGGGGGCGAGAGCTAGGGCTTTTCTAATTTCAGCCTGTCAATCATCATTAATCTCTATGTCAATCATCATCGAAATCCTATTTAAAGCTTAGTCACATCTATCTCCCTTTTCAAATGTTTTGCTTTTCCCTCCTCCTCCTTTTGTACCATGTGCCTCTGTCATCAGTCCCCGCTGGGGGGCAAGTGATCTCACTGCCCAACCTTGGGTCAGGCTATGTCACTATGTCACCCCCGGCCACACCTATCCTCTCGCAGCTCATGCGCTATTACTTAACTAAAATCAGAGGCTCATTCTTTCTTCATACTATTTGCTCAGGTTTTAGCCTGCTGTGTGCTTAGCGCTCAATGTCCCAACTAACCTTTCTACTTTCTACCTATTTCCAGATTCCCTGAGGGAGCTCTCTGCTCCCATCGCAAGCAGCTCTCCAATAAACAGGGTAACTACTTTTCTGTCCGTTCAATTTTCAGGTTTGCACCCACTACCTATTCCACCCTCCAGGGATTCAGGTTTGCATCCGCTACCTATCCTCAAGGGGTGCTGGGTACAGTCTTGGAGGCCACACCTCTCCTCATATAGCAAGACAACCTCTTTTATATTTTCTGTAGAGGTCTCTCTACCAACTCAAACTACAAACTAACAAACTATTCTTATAGCCTGGGCTCCTACCCGTGAACTGACTTTCTCTTATTAAAACTGTGATAGATTGTATTGTTTATTTGAACTGATTTTTATGTAACTGTGTGATTATTGTAATAAAACATTTTGGACTCTGCCTCTGCCACTCTGTTACTATCTCTGGTCACTTTACCTCTATTCAGCGAACCTGTTGTGTTTCCTGAAAAACGGACAAGGGTTGGAACTGGCCAAATGAAGTCAAAATGTTATAAGTTCAGGAGGCTCCCGAGTGGCACATCCAGTAAAGGTGCTCCATGTGGAGTGCAGGATGTGGCCTATAGTCTGGACGTTGCGAGTTCGAGTCCAGGCTTTTCCTTTGCCGACCGAGGACGGGAGGGAGGGTTAGGTCAGCCAGGGTGTCCTCGGCTCACCCCGCACCAGCGACCCCTGTAGTCTGGCCTGGCGCCCGCGGGCTTGCCTGTAAGCTTCCTGAGAGCTGTGTTGCTGCCACCTGGTCTGAATGCCAACTCCACTTTGTTGCATTCACATTTTCATTCATTTAAGGGCTGCGCAAACTGATCTAATCAATACTATACAGCGCATTCTCAGCCACTGTCCAGACGGGAAGAAAAAAAACAACTAAGAAGCCTAAATACTACTAATACTGTATGAGCGAAATGCTATTGTTGTTTGTGTGTGTGTGTGTGTGTATATGTCTGGAAGTTCTTGGGAGAGGTATAACTTTATTTTTTTTGCGATCGTGCCTTTCAAAAGCTGTATATTTAGTAAAAGTCAAGAACTGACAACGGTGTATCTTTTCACACATGTAGAGTAATATAAAAGTGAAAATCATCCAATTGACTGCTTTGGCACCTGTGTGTGTATATATACAGTGCCTTGCATAAGTATTCACCCCCCTTGGACTTTTCCACATTTTGTAGTGTTACAACCTGGAATTAAAATGGATTTAATTGGGATTTTTACCATTTGATTTACACAACATACTTAACACTTTGAAGGTGCAAAATATTTTTTATTGTGACACAAAGGTTAATTAAACAAAAAAAAGACATTTGTTGGTTGCATAAGTATTCACCCCCCTGAGTCAATACTTGGTAGAAGCACCTTTGACAGCAATTACAGCTGTGAGTCTTTTTGGGTAAGTCTCTATCAGCTTTGCACATCTGGGTCCTGCAATTTTTGCCCATTCTTCTTGGCAAAATTGCTCAAGCTCTGTCAAGTTGGATGGGGACCGTTGGTGAACAGCAATTTTCAAGTCTTGCCACAGATTCTCAATCGGATTGATGTCTGGGCTTTGACTGGGCCATTCTAAGACATTCAGGTTCTTGTTTTTAAACCACTCCAGTGTAGCTTTTGCTGTGTGTTTAAGGTCATTGTGCTGCTGGAAGGTGAACCTCCGCCCCAGTCCCAGGTCTCTTGCAGACTGAAACAGGTTTTCCTCTAGAATTTCCCTGTATTTGGCTCCATCCATCTTGCCCTCAATCCTGACCAGTTTCCCAGTCCCTGCCAATGAAAAGCATCCCCATAACATGATGCTGCCACCACCATGCTTCACCGTGGGGATGGTGTTCTCAGGGTGATGAGCAGTGTGGCTTTGCGCCACAGATAGCGTTTTGCGCTAAGGCTAAAAAGTTAAATTTTGGTCTCATCAGACCAGAGAACCTTTTTCCACATGTTTGCTGTGTCTCCCACATGCCTTTTGGCAAAATCCAAACAGGATTTGATATGGGTTTTGTTAATGGCTTTCTTCTTGCCACTCTTCCATAAAGCCCAGCTTTGTGGAGCGTCCGGGTTATAGTTGTCCCATGGACGGTTTCTCCCATCTCAGCTGTGGATCTCTCCAGCTCCTTCAGAGTTACCATTGGCCTCTTGGTTGCTTCTCTGACTAATGCCCTCCTTACCTGGTCACTGAGTTTTGGTGGACGGCCTTCTCTAGGCAATGATGACGATGATGATGATGATGATGACCTCAGAATAGAATGTTCATTCCAAATGGCTCCAAAGTGCCTAGTTAAGGGAGCAAAATCCTAATTTACTATCCATGATACTTTTACTTGCATTAGTAAAGGAATAGTATATTGCATTGGCTGCATCAAATGTAACAAGCTATATATTGGTAAAACAAAACGACGCTTGGCTGATCGCTTCGTGGAACATCTGAGAAGTATACGAATTAACACCTCTACCTTTCCCGTCGCCAGACATTTTAACAGAAATGACCACACTATAGAAGACATCACAATTTGTGGGATGGTTCAATGCTATGGAACTAATGCTGTCAGGAAACAAAAGGAATGTGAACTTATTTTCAAACTAGGTACTTTGGAGCCATTTGGAATGAACATTCTATTCTGAGGTCATCATCATCATCATCATCATCAACATTCTGGATTTTTTTTTAAAAGACTACTTGTTTGTTTTTTTATCAACTTCTTAAAGCAGTCTGCGTGTTAAGTAAGTGAGCCGCTCAGAGTGAGAACGCTCAGAAAGCACACTGAGCAGATTTAAATGATTTAACGCTCTGCTCCACGAGAGCGCTGAGCGACTTTTAAAAATGGTGAATAATAATTATTAATTAGGTGATGGTAGATGAAATGACCCCGTGTGGTTACTGTCCCCTGCTGTACCTCGCTGAGTTCGGAGCTCTGTTTGGACTGAACCTCATATCTGGCTGTGTTTTATACCGACAATACCGACGTTAATAATGAGAATTATGAATAATATTAATACTACAAGTCTAATAATAATACACTAATAACTATAAAACAGCTCTACATTTAAAAAAAAAATGAAATTAAATGATACAAATTTGAAAACAACAATTTTTACCATCTTATTTAGCCAATTTAATACATAACTTCATAAGTCGAAACCAGTTCATCGTTCTTGACAAACGAATTTGTCAATCCTGCCTGTCATCTCCACTTGTTTCCTGCAGGTGTCCATTCCGTCCGCTCACTCTGATCACTGATGAAAAATGCTCAGGAGCGCTCTGAGCGGCTCAGCGGGAGTGGAACTGAGCGAGTCGTTAAGTTGATTTTTTTACTGAGCCGCTCACTTACTTAACGCACCCACTGTTTTTTTGTATTCGGCCGATGAAGGACTTGTAGTCCGAAACGTCCTGATAATTGATTTGTAATCAATTAATCTACCTTTTTAAGTACCTGAAATATCCTTTTCTCTTTTTTCTTTTATTATATATATATATATATATATATATATATATATATATATATATATATATATATATATATACAGCTCTGGAAAAAATTAAGAGACCACTGCAAAATAATCAGTTTCTCTGGTTTTACTATTTATAGGTATGTGTTTGGGTAAAATGAACATTTTTGTTTTATTCTATAAACTACTGACAACATTTCTCCCATATTCCAAATAAAAATATTGTCATTTAGAGCATTTATTTGCAGAAAATGACAACTGGTCAAAATAACAAAAAAGATGCAGTGTTGTCAGACTTCGAATAATGCAAAGAAAATAAGCTCATACTCATTTTTAAACAACACAATACTAATGTTTTAACTTAGGAAGAGTTCAGAAATCAATATTTGGTGGAATAACCCTGATTTTTCAAGCACAGCTTTCATGCGTCTTGGCATGCTCTCCACAAGTCTTTCACATTGATGTTGGGTGACTTTATGCCACTCCTGGCGCAAAAATTCAAGCAGCTCGGCTTTGTTTGATGGCTTGTGACCATCCATCTTCCTCTTGATCACATTCCAGAGGTTTTCAATGGGGTTCAGGTCTGGAGATTGGGCTGGCCATGACAGGGTCTTGATTTATTATTATTATTATTTATTTCTTAGCAGACGCCCTTATCCAGGACGACTTACAACTGTTACAAGATATCACATTATACGTTATTTCACATTATACAGATATCACATTATTTTTACATACAATTACCCATTTATACAGTTGGGTTTTTACTGGAGCAATCTAGGTAAAGTACCTTGCTCAAGGGTACAACAGCAGTGTCCCCCACTGGGGATTGAACCCACAACCCTCCGGTCAAGAGTCCAGAGCCCTAACCACTCTTCCACACTGCTGCCCTGGTGATCTGGTGGTCCTCCATCACACCTTGATTGACCTGGCTGTGTGGCATGGAGCATTGTCCTGCTGGAAAAACCAATCCTCAGAGTTGGGGAATATTGTCAGAGCAGAAGGAAGCAAGTTTTCTTCCAGGACAACCTTACACTTGGCTTGGCTTGGCTTGAGGGGGGAGGAGAAAATATGTGCTGCAGGACTACATTTCCCAGAATTCCACAGGGTTACCATTTTAAAGTGAAGCACCTGAGGCTGATTAAGGCAGGGGAAACCCTATAGAGTAGGCGGATGGAGAAAGGCCATGTGCAGAGCAGACCTGTGTAAACAAGAACAGGTTCTGCGTGAACATAGGGTGAACCTATTTGTGTGTGAAACAACTGGGGTTTGACTGGTAAACAGCTTAGCTGTCTGGTGTTAGTTAAAAGCTTGCAAAGTACAGTTTAGTACTCCACGTATTTTGTGTTTTGCTAGTTTATTTTCTGTAATTAATAAAAGTGCATGAAAGTGCCTAAAAAGTACTGTTCTGTGTCTTGGTCTGCTTTTAAAAGGGTGCAATGAATTTGAGCCGTCAGGCTTTGTTACTATATATACAGTGTATATATATAGTTGTAGGCAAAAGTTTACATACCCCAATGGGAATTTATCATTTCTAGAAATTTCTCAAAAACAAATAATTGCAGGAAAAATCTTTTGTAGCAAAAGTTTTTGCTTTTGTGGATGAGGAACAAGTTACAAGATTTCTACAATTATTTATTTTAGCAATTATTTTTTGCAAAATTCAAAGAATGCTAATTCAAAAGTATTCATACCCTGACAAGGGAAATGAAATTAATAGCTAGTTGAGGTACCTTTAGCAATAATAACCTATTTTAAACAATTAGGATATTTGTCAATGAGCTTTTGGCATTATTCATTAGTGATTTTTGACCATTCTTCAACAAAGCATTGTTCCAGTTCATTCAAATTTCGAGGACTTCTCTTGTGCACAGCCTTCAACTCATAACAAAGATTCACAATCGGATTTAGATTGGGACTTTGACTAGACCATTCCAGAACCTTGATTTTATTCTTCTTTAACAATTCTAAAGTAGATTTTGATGTGTGCTTTGGACTTTCTCCAAACGTAACGACTATCAGCATGACCAAATAGCTCGATTTTTGTTTCATCACTCCACAAAACATTTGACCAGAACTCATATCCATCATTTAAATGCCGTTTTGCAAACTTTAAGTGATTGTCCTTGTGACGTTTTCCTAAGAGTGGCTTTTTCTTTGGCCTGCGACTACTGAGACATTCACCATGCAATACTTGACCTATGGTTGAAATGGAAATCCCAGTCCCACCTGCAGCCAATTCACTTTGAATATCTTTGGCAGTCAATCTCGGATTGTTATTAACCTTCCTCACAATTCTTCTTCTTGTTCTTGGTGAAAGAACCTTCTTTCTTCCAGACCGAGGGAGCATTGTGACAGTACCATGAGTCTTGTACTTCTTGATAATAGAAACAATATTTGAAATTGTGATACTGAAATGCTTGGAACTATCCTTCTCCAGCTTTATGACAATAACTCATTTTCTTCAGATAGATCTTTACTTTGTCCCATATTGACTTACTGGTAATGACAGCAATCATCATATGCCTAACCCTTTTCTACTTTCTAAGAATGTTCACCTACAATCCAGCATTTTCTAGACTTTTCTAGAATTAGGTTCTTCATTATCATATTGAAATTTCTAGCACCTTGTAGACAATACTATCATAGCATCAAAGGGTTTGAATTAGCATTTTTGGAGTTTTGCAAAAAAAAAAAAAAAATCTATTTCTTGTAACTTTTTTTGATAATCTACAAAAATACATTTTTCCTAAAATTCTTTGTTTGAGATTCTCGAAAAGGAATAAAAACACCATAATGGTACAACACTGGCAAGAAGCAGCTTGTTTAGAGGAGTTAGATTGTGGTTCTAAGCAGTTCTGTGTTTGTTTTATACTTAATTCTTCTAATGCTTTCAGAAAGTATGCTTTCAGTCATTGCCCTTTAGTCAGTCTTCCTGAGCTATAATGGATCTTGAACATGTGCAATAGAAAAGTGTTAAAAATACAGCTTAGTGTCTGATACATCAGCTTAGTGTCCAATACGAATAAATCATACGATAAATATAGAAAATGCATCTGCACCTTGGACTTTGGTATGTACTACATCAGTACGTTGTTATAAAGTGGAAAGGTGTGTCATTTTTTTCACAGTCTCTTGCGTTGGCTGACCTAGAAAGACAACCCAGTGCCCTCGGCAGGTTCTTATTTTTTGAGTATATAGATTCACTGGCTTCTAAGCAACTACAGAAGAGCAAACACGATTGGAAGTCTTCACTCCATAGCAAATATCATAGGTATCACAATGAGGATTTTGTTCTGTTTAGCTATCCTTCTGCACGCTGCTACCTGTTCACTATATGACATTGGTAAGATCGTCTATCTGTCTCTGTCTGTCTGTCTACTATATAGTGAGATTGTATTTATACCTTCAAGGGACAGAATATCTGTCTTTTTTTAAAACCTATTATACAATAATGTGCCAATGTGGCAATGTGCCCCGCCCCTGTGTGCATTTGTGTGTTTTGTGTATGTATGCGTGCGTATGTTAATGTTGGTGTATAGATTGGTACACGGGATATAAACAGGTCTGTGTTTCACGTGTGTTTAAAGTGTATAATTATATTTAGGCACGAGGATGGCACATCACTTCACGTGCATATAAAATGTGTATAATGTGTGGCACGGGGTTGCACGTAATGAATTCACGTGCTGGGATTCAAGTGAGTAATTAATTAGTAATTGAATCCCAGCACAACAGTATATATAGATGCACGTTTTAGTCACTTGTGGTTGGTGTTCGGTGAGTGGAGAACGGGAGAGAGAGGAGAAAAGAAAGCAAAGCAAAGCAAAGCAAAGTAATTAGTGTTTTCACTCACCGTGTTTGTCCGTTTGTCTGTTCACTGTTTAGTCTGTTTTGTTTGTCTCTTTATTTTGGCATATAGTGCCGTGTCCCGTGTTTTTGTGTTTAAAACCTTTTATTTTCTGTTTATTAAATGCTGAGCGCAATCACGCGCTCGGCTTAACCAAACTCCACATCTCTGTCGTTTGTGTTCCTGTTTCTGGTCTGACGCCACCCACTCCGGCCGTCTTTGTCACAGCCAATTTATTAGAACACCTCGATTTGTCATTTATATCCTTAAATACCTACCTGCATGAAAACCTCTTTGTGTGAGACTTAGTAATTAGTGATGTAGAAACAATAGGCACTCTTGTGAAAATGCTAGATCACTTTGTGCTTTAATAGGCATCTTGAACAACTTTAAAAAAGTAACATGCATTTTACCATTTGTGTATGTGTGTTCCTTTTTATCTTATTATTTTTTAATGAATTCCACACATGGCCTATCATCAATTAAATCAGACAATTGCTAATTTGCTTATTTGACAATTTTCCAAGATTATCAGTTACAGTGGTTTGGATTTCATATGCACAACAAATCAAAACAACAGAAGCAATGGGGTGTTCTAATACATTTTCACACTACTGTAGCAATCTATTTTGATTAACTGGTATCAAACATTTACACAAGAGACGCAGGATTTAAAGGGTTATCTGCTGTTCAGTTTAGTTTATTCACTTTTGGGCCTGCAGGGCCAGCACAGGTACAGCTCAATAGTGAAAGCATCGCGAATACAAAGAGACATCTAAATAAATATATTAGAAAAATAAAAACACATGATCACAGTTTCATTATAGCTTAAACAATTTCAAGCACAGATGCCACTGAACTGCAAATTTAAAGCCAGAGAGGCATGGCAATATATTTTAGTCTCGTCAAGGGTTGGTTTCGAAAACCCAAGTGTAAAGCAATACAGAGCTTCTCCACCTCCCTTTAATCCACATTGCTCCAGGATTATTTAGTACTGTACATGTTGGCTTGTTCTTTATTTCCATTAAGACATCTTTCCTTTTTTTTCACCAGTTATTTCAGGGGTTTTTGAGTCCAGTATCACTACATTTAATTACACTCAATCCAGAGAGTACTGTCTGTCGCAGAATGCAGCTTTAGCAACCTTAGAGCAGGTGACCAGTGCTCGGAACATCAGCTTCCAGACCTGCAGGTAACGTATGCACTGAGAGTGTGGTTAGAATTGAACACATTCAGTACCATATAAATTTTCAGAATGTTTAATTTAATTTCTTACTTTTTAATTTGTCATTTTGTGTCATTCTCTGCTGTTTATGTTTGCACTGCTTATTAAATATTCTACTTCGAAAAGCTGAACTTCTGAAATGCGGCAAGTTTTCTAAATGGCCACTGGGGGTGTGTGTAAGTCATTTCAGCCACACCTCTGCAACTGATCTGTAAAGTCAATGGAAAAACATCTTTCACAAGGAACTGGAAATTAGAGATGCACACCACCCTAGTGGGTCAGAGTTCTCACTTCAGAAATTCAGCTTTTAGACAATGCTTGAAAAAAGCTGTGATAGTAATCCTGAAAAATAGTAATCTAAGCAGAAAAAAAACTATAGAGAGTGATAGAGGTCATAGTAGGATATTAAAATGGAAATAATTGAAGTACTTACAAATGATTCAACCTCTTACATTGGGGTCTGTTTCACCTTGATTACACTATGTAACACAATTTTTGTTCCTGGGTAGTAAGTGTTATTTCCTAATTACTTCTGCCTCAAAAGCATAGAAAATGGCTATTATTCCCCACAAACTTTGCTTTTGTGACCAGGACAGTGATATTTTGAAATTTACCTATTTTCAATGAGAAAACGGGCGAATTTGTGTCTCTTCGTTCACATAAAGTCAAAAAAACAACAACATATGAATCCAAATTAACATGTATTTATACTAAAGTAATACAAAAATGACTACAAAAGATTTAGAAGTGAGTAGTTTTTCAAGATTTACGATAATACTGTAAATCACTTTCACGAATCAGCCCCCAAATGTAGTCTCCCATCATGTTCTCGTTATACTGTCCTTGGTAGTGGCGTTCAAAGTCCAGTATATCCTGGTGGAAGCGCTCGCCTTGCTCCTCCGAGTACGCTCCCATGTTCTCCTTGAATTTATCAAGATGAGCATCAAGGATATGGACTTTGAGGGACATCCTACAGCCCATTGTGCCGTAGTTCTTCACCAGAGTCTCAACCAGCTCCACATAGTTTTTGGCCTTGTGATTTCCCAGGAAGCCCCGAACCACTGCGACAAAGCTGTTCCAAGCCGCTTTCTCCTTACTAGTGAGCTTCTTGGGGAATTCATTGCACTCCAGGATCTTCTTTATCTGTGGTCCGACGAAGACACCGGCTTTGACCTTTGCCTCAGACAGCTTAGGGAAGAAGTCTTGAAGGTACTTGAAGGCAGCCGACTCCTTATCTAGAGCTCTGACAAATTGTTTCATAAGGCCCAATTTGATGTGCAGTGGTGGCATCAGCACCTTCCGGGGGTCCACCAGTGGCTCCCACTTGACGTTGTTCCTCCCCACAGAGAACTCGGTCCGCTGTGGCCAGTCCCGCCTGTGGTAGTGCGCCTTGGAGTCCTTACTGTCCCAAAGGCAAAGATAGCAGGGAAACTTGGTAAAACCGCCTTGGAGACCCATCAGGAATGCCACCATTTTGAAGTCTCTTATGACCTTGATGCCATCTCAGAAAAATGCAGATATGTATCCACTTAGGCAGCTGGAACTAAACTGAACTGGTGGGCTTAAGGCCCCTGTATTTAAACTACTATTTATATTACTGGAAAGTTCTAGAAAGTTCTAGAAGTTACTCCAAGTTTACTCAGCACTGAATCTATCTGAAATGTTCTGGAAAATAGGTAAATTTCAAAATATCATTGTCCTGGTCACAAAAGCAAAGTTTGTGGGGAATAATAGCCATTTTCTATACTTTTGAGGCATAAGCAATTAGGAAATAACACTTAATACCCAGGAACCAAAAAAAAAAAAAAAAATTGTTACACGGTGTTACCATTATCAAATACATTATCTTGGTTGAGTCAATTGAAAATAACCCATAATCTGCACAACCCACATACCAATACATTGAATTCCGTTTACATTGCAATCGAATATCAATAAAAAAACAAAAAAAACAACATGTGTTTTGAAGGATCCTTCCACATTACAATTTGAATACATTGCTCTGTACTTGTAATATTCTCATATCATGTAAACCTAATTTTTAAAGCATCAGAGATTTTATACTACAATCTATTTCTGAACCACATTCAGTTTGACTTTTTTTATGGAAGTAAATGCTTTGGCTCACCCTTCATTTTCATGATGTAACTTTTCGATGGCAGGTATGGATGGGTGGAAGAGCAGTGAATTCTTCTTGCCCGTACCACAGCGATCAAGACTTGTGGCAACAGTAATATAGGCATCATTAAAAAAGGGCCCTGTGGATACTACACTGCACCCAGTGCCTACTGCTACAAAACCAATGGTAACCATCTCGGGTCTCTTGAGTTCGAGAGCTAGTGTGTTCTAGTGGAAATGCCTGGTTATTTGATTTATAAGCTTGTTAATTTAGTTTGTGTGCTTTACTGTACTGCTACACATGTAAATTGTTTGTAAAACACTGTAACAGGGCGAGCAGCCCTGTACATTGTTTTGTGTTATTTTTAGAACGAGGGTTCATCCTCCGCCCCTGTGCAAAGTATTGTTTTTGTTTATTATGATTTATTGTATTTATGTCGGCGAGCGCCGTATGTTTTATTGTATACATGACGGCGAGCGCCGTATGTTTGTTATTGTTTCGTTTATTTTTAAAACGTGTCCTGGCAGAGGCGAGATCGGTGCTCGTCCTCTGCCAGGAGTAATAATTAATAAACTCGTGCAGAAGGTGAACCATCTCCCGAATTAATTACGGGATTAATTTTGTTGCTAATTGGGAGATGGTTCACCTTAATAAAAGCCTGCAGCTCTCTAGTTCGGGGTGGGTGATAGAGACGGAGAGCGAGAGAAGGTTTATTTAAAAACGAAACTAAAGCATAGCCTACAGGAACAGTGACAGCGACTGCCCAGCCTGACCTGTATGGTGTATGGTTTATTTATTTTGGATTTTGTGTTCGTGATTTGTTTTTGTTTACCCTTTTATTTTGCTCTGTGAGCGACTGTTTTCTGTTTGAATATTTTATTTATTTTTTTGGATTCATTAAATAAAACGGCGCCCGCGCCACTGCACAATACCTTTTTGGTTTTGTTGTCCCTGCTTCTGCCGTGACGTCAGACCCTCAGCCATTCCTGTCACACGTGGTGTCCTGCGTGGGATCGCAGCGCCTCCAGGACGCAGGCAGAAGTAGGGTACTGCATCTTTTTCATTTTTTGTTTCTCGTTTTTTGATTGGGTGGAGTGAAGAGGAGGAAGGAAGATGGGAGGAAAGAGGTTGGAGGAAGCTTCGTGGTGCCTGCACTTCACAGAAGTGAGGCACTACCAGAGGGAAAGTGCTCCACAGAGGCCACCTCTCCAGAGAAGGATGGAAAGGTATGAGAGCTGGCTGAGGGACCCCAGCGCCCCGCTGTGGTTAAAAACAGAGGGGAGACATCTGCTGGGGGACAGCAACCTGGATATCCTCTTGGACTTCGTTAGGCTGGAGCCAGAAGTTCAGAAAAAAGCCATCACCAGAGGATATCCAGGGCTCATAGAGGCCTTGGAGAGGATGACCCAGATGGTCGACTGGGTCTACCAGGAGCGAGAGGGGAGAGAGCGGAAGGTGAGGAGAAGGAGGCAGAGAGGGAACACGGACCTGGAGTGGGAGGAGCCCGAACGTCCTGCGCCTGAGTGGGAGGAGCCCGAACATCCTGCGCCTGAAAGGGAGGAGCCCGAACGTCCTGCGCCTAAAAGGGAGGAGCCCGAACGTCCTGCGCCTAAAAGGGAGGAGTCGGTGCGTCCACGGCCCGAGAGGGGGGAGTCGGTGCGTCCACGGCCCGAGAGGGGGGAGTCGGTGCGTCCACGGCCCGAGAGGGGGGAGTCGGTGCGTCCACGGCCCAAGAAGGGGAAGGCCGAAGGTCCACAGCCCAGGTACCGGCCAGCAGAGGGGGAATACCTGCTGGTGCCGCCTCCATCTCCATGGGAGGACTGTGAGTCGCTCCCACCTCCGCCAGCAGAGGGAGCATACCTGCTGGTGCCACCTCCGTCTCCATGGGAGGACTGTGAGTCGCTCCCACCTCCACCAGCAGAGGGAGCATACCTGCTGGTTCAACCTCCACCGCCGTGGGAGGACTGTGAGTCGCACCCACCTCCGCCAGCAGAGGGAGCATACCTGCTGGTGCCACCTCAGTCTCCATGGGAGGACTGTGTGTCGCTCCCACCTCCGCCAGCAGAGGGAGCATACCTGCTGGTTCCACCTCCACTGCCATGGGAGAACGACGTGTCACTCCCACCACCAGCAGAGGGAGAATACCTGCTGGTGCCACCTCCGTCTCCATGGGAGGACTGTGTGTTGCTCCCACCACCACCAGCAGAGGGAGCATGCCTGCTGGTTCCGCTTCCACCACCGCCAGCAGAGGGAACATGCCTGCTGGTTTCCCTGTTGCTGCCAGAAGGGGAGGAGCCGCCTTCGCTGCCAGAAGGGGAGGAGCCGCCTTCGCTGCCAGAAGGGGAGGAGCCGCCTTCGCTGCCAGAAGGGGAGGAGCCGCCTTCGCTGCCAGAAGGGGAGGAGCCGCCTTCGCTGCCAGAAGGGGAGGAGCCGCCTTCGCTGCCAGAAGGGGAGGAGCCGCCTTCGCTGCCAGAAGGGGAGGAGCCGCCTTCGCAGCCTGAAGGGGAGGAAGCCCTGCCGCCTTCGCAGCCTGAAGGGGAGGAAGCCCTGCCGCCTTCGCAGCCTGAAGGGGAGGAAGCCCTGCCGCCTTCGCAGCCTGAAGGGGAGGAAGCCCTGCCGCTTTCGCAGCCTGAAGGGGAGGAAGCCCTGCCGCCTTCGCAGCCTGAAGGGGAGGAAGCCCTGCCGCCTTCGCAGCCTGAAGGGGAGGAAGCCCTGCCGCCTTCGCAGCCTGAAGGGGAGGAAGCCCTGCCGCCTTCGCAGCCTGAAGGGGAGGAAGCCCTGCCGCCTTCGCAGCCTGAAGGGGAGGAAGCCCTGCCGCCTTCGCAGCCTGAAGGGGAGGAAGCCCTGCCGCCTTCGCAGCCTGAAGGGGAGGAAGCCCTGCCGCCTTCGCAGCCTGAAGGGGAGGAAGCCCTGCCGCCTTCGCAGCCTGAAGGGGAGGAAGCCCTGCAGCCTGAAGGGGAGGAAGCCCTGCCGCCTTGGCCGCCTGAAGGGGAGGAAGCCCTGCCGCCTTGGCCGCCTGAAGGGGAGGAAGCCCTGCCGCCTTGGCCGCCTGAAGGGGAGGAAGCCCTGCCGCCTTGGCCGCCTGAAGGGGAGGAAGCCCTGCCGCCTTGGCCGCCAGAAGGGGAGAAGCCTTGGCCGCCAGAAGAGGAGGAGCCCCTGCCACCTTTACCGTCAGGAGGAGAGGAGCAGGAGCTACCTCTATCTCCACCACCACCATTGGGAGAAGTGGAGCTCCTGCTGCCGCCTTCATGGCCAGGGGCTCCCCTCCCGCCGTCAGCATCGCCTTGGGTCGCCTGTGTCTCCCTTGCGTCTCCTAGGGTTGCTGCCGGTCCTGCGTCGCCTCCCGAGGGTCCGCTGCCGTCGCCTCCCGAGGGTCCGCTGCCGTCGCCTCCCGAGGGTCCGCTGCCGTCGCCTCCCGAGGGTCCGCTGCCGTCGCCTCCCGAGGGTCCGCTGCTGTCGCCTCCCGAGGGTCCGCTGCCGCTGCCGTCGCCTCCCGAGGGTCCGCTGCCGTCGCCTCCCGAGGGTCCGCTGCCGTCGCCTCCCGAGGGTCCGCTGCCGTCGCCTCCCGAGGGTCCGCTGCCGTCGCCTGGGGTCGCCAGGGATCCTGCTTCACCTGGGGTCCCTACACTGTGGTCGGAGCCCCACGGAGGGGAGCTGCCGGCCATGAAGAAAGGGGGAGAGGTCAGGAGACCAGCTCCCCCAGCCGCACTTTCGCGGCCGGAGATAATGTGGTCGGAGCCCCACGGAGGGGAACTGCCGGCTATGAAGAAGGGGGGGGAGGTCAGGAGACCAGCTCCCCCAGCCGCACTTTCGCGGCAGGAGTTTGTGTGGCCAGAGCCCCACGGAGGGGAACTGCTGGCCATGAAGAGGAGGGGGAAGGTCAGGAGACCAGCTCCCCCAGCCGCAATTTCGCGGCAGGACAGAGTGTGGAGGGAGCCCCGGAAGAGGGAGCTGTCGGCCACGAAGAATTGGGGGGTGCTGGAGATTCCACCATGGCCACCCCCCAGAAGCAACTTGCTTCCCCCTCTCCCAGGACATTGAGACTGAGGGGGGAGGTGGCCGTTGGGGCCATGTGTGCTTCGCACAAGGAGGGGGATATGTAACAGGGCGAGCAGCCCTGTACATTGTTTTGTGTTATTTTTAGAACGAGGGTTCATCCTCCGCCCCTGTGCAAAGTATTGTTTTTGTTTATTATGATTTATTGTATTTATGTCGGCGAGCGCCGTATGTTTTATTGTATACATGACGGCGAGCGCCGTATGTTTGTTATTGTTTCGTTTATTTTTAAAACGTGTCCTGGCAGAGGCGAGATCGGTGCTCGTCCTCTGCCAGGAGTAATAATTAATAAACTCGTGCAGAAGGTGAACCATCTCCCGAATTAATTACGGGATTAATTTTGTTGCTAATTGGGAGATGGTTCACCTTAATAAAAGCCTGCAGCTCTCTAGTTCGGGGTGGGTGATAGAGACGGAGAGCGAGAGAAGGTTTATTTTAAAACGAAACTAAAGCATAGCCTACAGGAACAGTGACAGCGACTGCCCAGCCTGACCTGTATGGTGTATGGTTTATTTATTTTGGATTTTGTGTTCGTGATTTGTTTTTGTTTACTCTTTTATTTTGCTCTGTGAGCGACTGTTTTCTGTTTGAATATTTTATTTATTTTTTTGGATTCATTAAATAAAACGGCGCCCGCGCCACTGCACAATACCTTTTTGGTTTTGTTGTCCCTGCTTCTGCCGTGACGTCAGACCCTCAGCCATTCCTGTCACAAACACTTTCTTAAAAACAATTCTTTGTTATGTACAACACAGTAAATACCACAAAACACTAAAACAAATATTGCAAAGCTGATTGAGATTGGCGTGGTAAGATGTACAATAATACAATGTTGCTTGGTCTCTGCTCAGTTCCTTTACAAGTCTTTCATTTCCCAAAAAGATTTCTGTGCATCTTCCTGATCTAGTTAACTGTACAACCAGTTCCATGTATAACGCCTATTCAGAATTAAAACATAACAGCAAAGGATATGACAATACTGAAGAGGTTTTGGAATACAGTGGTAAAAATCAGTTCGGCTCTGTTTCTTCACACAGTGTATTTTACAGATGTATACGTGGTCTATCCTCCATTTGGGAACAGTACCATGACATACAGTGAAGCTATGCAACGGTGTTTATCCCTTGGTGATAGCTTGGCATCAAAGAAACAACTGAGTAGTACATCCACACCCATCCCTGACGGCATGTAAGTAATAAAACTGCTTTTCATTGCGGGCGGGGCAGGGTGGGGTGGGGTGGGGGTAGGGGGGCAGAGAAACTCCCTAAGGGCCTTATTATCTCAATGGCACTCTGCAGTGCTGACAAACCTTTTCTTTGGAACTAGACTGACACTTAAAAAATCTACAAAAACAATATACCACTATTTGTTTTATTTTTTGTCTTGATCTAAATCAGGGTTGGCCAAAGCTGGCCCTTCCACTCCTGGTCTTTGTTCCAGCTCTGTTCTAAATTGTTTAAACCCTTAAGGTACACTGGGATTTGAGCGGCTGTTGAAACAGTTTCTTCTTAAAATACATTTGAGAGTGACTCAAGTGACACAGGGAGGAAACTGACAATTTGGATGACCAGATCCAACCTGTCAGTACATTTTAAACCATGTTTCATGCGCCTCATTGCAAAAAAAAAAAAAAAGTTAGCATAATTTTATTCGTGGGACACATACTTCCTTTGTACCTTAAAGGGTTAATTGAACCAATTAAAGCTAGATCCAGACCCTGAAGTAGTTTACTATATAATTTTACCTGTTAAACCTGGAGTGGAATGGTCCTCGAGGACAGTGATTTGACACCCCTGATTTAAACAGTGGAGGATCTCATCCTTGAAGCTGGTCTATTACAGTCCAGCATACTTGTATTATATGATGTTAATCAGGAGGGAGGGAATCTGTGTGACATCAGTGGGATTAATATAGAGTTGAAGGTCGATCCCTCAGTATACTGCATTGTCTTTCTCCTTACAGACCTGCGTGGAGCAAAGACAAGGACGTGGTTCAGTTCTCCAGTGGAAAGCTGACAGTTACTCCATGTGTCAACAAACCCAGCCAGCTTGCTTTAGCCTACTGCTTCAACCCAAATAGTAAGATTTATTTGTAATACTTTCAAGAACTATAACAAATCCTACAGGATATGATATGAACTGTTTAATAGTTGCATAAAACAATTGGATTTTGAATCTTTTTTTCTTTTCTTTTTGGCAGTCACAGACTTTATTCCAGTAATCAAGGATGACAAATGTAAGCAGTCACTCCCCACTCAAATATAATACATTATACTCTCAATGTGATTTGCCTATCTGAAATGAACTTTTTTTATATTGTTTATATTTTAGTGTGGCTCAAGATTGCCATAGTTTGCATTATCTCCTCTATATTTATCATCTTACTCATGGCTGTCACCTTCATGAAAGGGTAAGAAAATTAAGCACTTTTTTGTGTCTCTGTGTTATTTTTCAATTTTAAACACACTGATAAATGCACCAGTTACTTTTCTTGTAAGGTATGAATTTGATTGTAGAATCTACTGCATTAAGTTAAATAAGATATAGAAATTGATATAAGATAATACTCTTATACTGTATGTATAACAGTCAGTAACTAATTGTATTTTTTTTTTGTTTTGTTTTGTTTCCAGGAATAAGTGCATCTGCTGTGTCAAACGTAAAAAGCCAGCGGAAGACTCTACCCTAGAGAGAGGCCAAGGCTTTGACACAGTCAGAGGACTGCATCGTGATAGGATTCCATCATACCAGATCAGTGGCGCAAGAACCAAGCCACCAGTATTGAGTAAGGCCTTAAACACTGGCTACAGCTCTCATTACTCTAACCATGGCTTTGAATCCACACCCGAGGCCAGTAAGCAGAACTTTGCCAAAACTTATGTGGACCATGACCGTTATGAGTACAGCAATGCTGCCTTTGATAATACTTATTAAGACATCAAATCTGACTTGACTCCGCGGTTAAGCAGTGATGACTGACACAAATCAGCGACCTCTGGAATTGAATGGACTTCCTCCCACTGTATTTTTTTTTTTAATGTGTTCTACATAAAAAAATAGTCAAAATGATTTTTTTTAGTTTGTTTTAGTATTTCAAAAAATTATTTTAGTATTTTAAACCCTCTTGATTAAATCTGAAAAATGGTGCTGCTGTTCTTATAGCAGCCAAGTAATAAATAACAAAAAAATATGATTACTACAGACTTTGTGCATTAAATAAATAAATAAATAAATAAATAAATAAATAAATAAAAAGTTGTTGTTTGGTATTTTTTAAAAGCAACTAAAATGGAACGGGGTTCCAGGTTTTGCTATGAGTTTAGTCAAGCATATTGTATGGAAATAACGAGCTAAGGTGTGTCTGGGCAAGCTCATAAAAAACTGCAATGGCTCAGAATTCCATGTAATTGTAACCTTAATTCCACCCAACGTTTATGTTTGCTATGACTGTACAGGAAATATGTGGAGTTTTATTACTAGGGTGTTAAAAACAAAATGTACTTAACAGACTATTAAGCTTTTTGGTTTTAGTTATTAATAATAATAATAATAATAATAATAATAATAATAATAATAATAATAATAATAATAATAATAAAAGTAGGTGTTTAAATATTGTAGGTGAAATTGGTATGTATATTTGGTAAGTTTTACTCGAGGAGCTGAACCTGAGGGTGGTGTGCGTGTGTGTGACACCATAAAGATAGCAAAGCTATGTTCAAAACTGGAATCAGTTTAACTTGTTTAAAAGGCTAGTATATGGTAATAGAAATAGTTTAGAGTTTACATGCTGCTATTTGTTATATAATGTATTGTTTTTTTGTCTTTTGTAAATGTTAGGCAATAAGGACTAAAATCTGTAAATTGTTTCATACCTTATTTCCTGTGGTTTAATTTCTGTTCCTGGGTGTGTCAGAGAACCTTTACCCAAGTCCTTCAAAACACAGCTACTGAAGAAAGGAATGATGTACAGTACTTGTGTCATTCAATCCTTGTTAAACTACTGGTCATAGCAGTAAATACCACAAAACACCAGCAAATGCTGTTATGCACAGTTTTATAGGCAAATGCTATGCAATGTCACTTCTATACATGCTGCATCTGCCGTTAGACACAGAAGTGACAGATAATTCCTTTAGGTCAGGCGAGGTCAAAGTTGTCTCTTCCATTCCTGGTCTTTGTTCCAACCCAAATTGTTTAATTGAACCTGCATCCAGACCAGGGCCGGATTAAAGGACATGGGGGCCCTACGTTAACCCATATTTTGGGGGCCCTATGCACATGGCGAATGGTGTTATTGGCATATTGGTTAATCCGGCCCTGCGTTGGGGACAGAGAGAGTGAGCGGAGCAGAGCGAGCCAATTATATATGGAGCGGGGGGAGCGGAGCGGCGTAGTTGCTGGAGTGGAGCGTGGTGCAGACATTTCCAGCCTGCTCTTTCACAGCACTGAGAAGAACTGAGCACGGTTTTGCTCCAAAACGAGTTTGCACCAAAAATGTAAAGAAGAAGGTGACAAATACAGATGCAGTCACTGTAAAGTATTTTCCATCATGCCTTTGCATGGTAACCATTAATTTTCCAGTTTCAAACCAAAATTAGGCACTTTTATGTTTTGCAGACTTGAGAATTGCATTTAAAAAAAAAAAAGCTTTTATATTCAATGATTCGTGTTGCACTTTATAATTCATTATGGAGGGAAAAATATCTATTCTCCCGATTGTGGAGCTGCCATATAAAAATGTAAGTCAGTGTGTCCATCTGTCTGCGGTTATTACAAAGCCTATACTGTTTTTTACCGTTCTATATACTGTATGAACTATATAACTTATCTGAACACTTTATGTAGGCTTTTTTCTTTGCTGATCATAGCTGGGCATGAGGCTTGTTAAGCTGTGTATGCTTTTATTGCCTTGTACCATATGACAGAAATCACATGCGAAAGATAATAATTTAATCTCACTGTTGTTAATGATCATTTTAATTAACATTCAAACATCTGTTGGAACATACAACAAAAAATGATGCAATGTGGATCACAGACATAAAAAAGCTTCTGTCCCAGACAGTAAAGTACAAATGCATTAGCAAGTTCATAATATAACTTAATGTTATATGGGTATGCCAAAGTGGCTAACAGTGTGCAGGTGCAAGTGATCAATGAACAGACAGACAATTATAATCCAGGTGCAAAGGAGTTTAATGCGTTTGTATGTCCAGTGCCTGACGGCAGAACAAACAGTAAACAATAATGATGGTAAGTAATACAGTGGTGTGTATTACGGACTATAATCCCCGGGTTTGTCCCGAAATAATAGTCCTGTTTATTGTACACCCACACGAAACACAAAGCACATACACAAGTCGATAGTGCGTGAATTAGTGCTCGTGGTGACAATACAGTTATTTGTGATACAAGTATTGTGCTGTTCCGGGTTTGCGCTGGACTCTGGCAACAGCTCCAGAATGTGTTAGCTGTCTAATAATAACAAGTAATACTTAGACAAAACAAACAAACACTCATGATACGGATATTATATATATTGTGTGACCCTGGGCAAGTCACTTAACCTCCTTGTGCTCCGTCTTTCGGGCGAGACGTAGTTGTAAGTGACTCTGCAGCTGATGCATAGTTCACACACCCTAGTCTCTGTAATTCGCCTTAGATAAAGGCGCCTGCTAAATACACAAACAAATTATATATATATATATATATATATATATATATATATATATATATATATATATATATATATATATATATATATATATTTGCATGCCCCGGTAGCTAAATGCTTAGTTACGGCTCTAGGCAAAACCAAAGCACAAGGCCAGTATACAATATTTTTCTGTATGCATTCTTTTCTGTTGAGCACTACTGACACCGTTGAAACGGTGAGTCTTAGGTCGCCTGCGGATACATTAGTCCAATCAATGCGTCTGAACCTGGGGTGTAATCCCAAGGTAACTGCTCACTGTTAACAGGTTTGAAGACGTTAATTCACGTTTTAAATAATACAGTGTCTCCTTCAGACTTGTTAAAGGAGAGTTTCAGAAATAACATTCAAAACTATGCGCGAGTAAATACCATCCTAACTCCTAACATCCAAAAAAAAAAAAGAAAAAAAAGAAAATAAATAACATTTTATGCCCCGGTAGCTGCGATATGGAGTCTTGCATGCCCCTGTAGTTGTGATATGGAGTCTTTCCATCCACCTCCGTTTGCTTCAACCGGAGGCGCATGCAATTTATATATATATATATATATATATATATATATATATATATATATATATATATATTGCATGCCCCGGTAGCTAAATGCTTAGTTACGGGCAAAACCAAAGCCAATGGCCAGTATACAATATTTTTTTCTGTATGCATTCTTTTCTCTTGAGGACTACTGACACCGTTGAAACGGTGAGTCTTAGGTCGCCTGCGGATACATTAGTCCAATCAATGCGTCTGAACCTGTGGTGTAATCCCAAGGTAACTGCTCACTGTTAACAGGTTTGAAGACGTTAATTCACGTTTTAAATAATACAGTGTCCCCTTCAGACTTGTTAAAGGAGAGTTTCAGAAATAACATTCAAAACTATGCGCGAGTAAATACCATCCTAACTCCTAACATCCAAAAAAAAAAGAAAAAAAATAACATTTTATGCCCCGGTAGCTGCGATATGGAGTCTTGCATGCCCCTGTAGTTGTGATATGGAGTCTTTCCATCCACCTCCGTTTGCTTCAACCGGAGGCGCATGCAATTTTTATATATATATATATATATATATATATATATATATATATATATATATATATATATTTGCATGCCCCGGTAGCTAAATGCTTAGTTACGGCTCTGGGCAAATCAAAGCCCATGGCCAGTATACAATATTTTTCTGTATGCATTCTTTTCTGTTGAGCACTACTGACACCGTTGAAAATACCATCCTAACTACTAACATCCAAAAATAAAAAAGAAAAAAAGAAAAAAAATAACTTTTTATGCCCCTGTAGCTGCGATGTGGAGTCTAGCATGCCCCTGTAGCTGCGATATGGAGTCTTTCCATCCACCTCTGTTTGCTTCAACCGGAGGCGCATGCAATTTATATATATATATATATATATATATATATATATATATATATATATATATATTTGCATGCCCCGGTAGCTAAATGCTTAGTTACGGCTCTGGGCAAAACCAAAGCCCATGGCCAGTATACAATATTTTTCTGTATGCATTCTTTTCTGTTGAGGACTTCTGACACCGTTGAAACGGTGAGTCTTAGGTCGCCTGCGGATACATTAGTCCAATCAATGCGTCTGAACCTGGGGTGTAATCCCAAGGTAACTGCTCACTGTTAACAGGTTTGAAGACGTTAATTCACGTTTTAAATAATACAGTGTCCCCTTCAGACTTGTTAAAGGAGAGTTTCAGCAATAACATTCAAAACTATGCGCGAGTAAATACCATCCTAACTCCTAACATCCAGAAAAAAAAGAAAATAAATAACATTTTATGCCCCGGTAGCTGCGATATGGAGTCTTGCATGCCCCTGTATTTGTGATATGGAGTCTTTCCATCCACCTCCGTTTGCTTCAACCGGAGGCGCATGCAATTTATATATATATATATATATATATATATATATATATATATATATATATATATATATATATATATTTGCATGCCCCGGTAGCTAAATGCTTAGTTACTGCTCTGGTCAAATCAAAGCCCATGGCCAGTATGCAATATTTTTCTGTATGCATTCTTTTCTGTTGAGCACTACTGACACCGTTGAAAATACCATCCTAACTACTAACATCCAAAAATAAAAAAGAAAAAAAGAAAAAAAATTACATTTTATGCCCCTGTAGCTGCGATATGGAGTCTTGCATGCCGCTGTAGTTGTGATATGGAGTCTTTCCATCCACCTCCGTTTGCTTCAACCGGAGGCGCATGCAATTTATATATATATATATATATATATATATATATATATATATATATATATATATATATATATATATATATATATTTGCATGCCCCGGTATCTGAATGCTTAGTTACGGCTCTGGGCAAAACCAAAGCCCATGGCCAGTATACAATATTTTTCTGTATGCATTCTTTTCTGTTGAGCACTACTGACACCGTTGAGACGGTGAGTCTTAGGTCGCCTGCGGATACATTAGTCCAATCAATGCGTCTGAACCTGGGGTGTAATCCCAAGGTAACTGCTCACTGTTAACAGGTTTGAAGACGTTAATTCACGTTTTAAATAATACAGTGTCCCCTTCAGACTTGTTAAAGGAGAGTTTCAGAAATAACATTCAAAACTATGCGCGAGTAAATACCATCCTAACTCCTAACATCCAAAAAAAAAAAAAAAAAGGAAAAAAAATAACATTTTATGCCCCGGTAGCTGCGATATGGAGTCTTGCATGCCCCTGTAGTTGTGATATGGAGTCTTTCCATCCACCTCCGTTTGCTTCAACCGGAGGCGCATGCAATTTATATATATATATATATATATATATATATATATATATATATATATATATATATATATATTTGCATGCCCCGGTAACTAAATGCTTAGTTACGGCTCTGGGCAAATCAAAGCCCATGGCCAGTATACAATATTTTTCTGTATGCATTCTTTTCTGTTGAGCATTACTGACACCGTTGAAAATACCATCCTAACTACTAACATCCAAAAATAACAAAGAAAAAAATAAAAAAAATAACATTTTATGCCCCTGTAGCTGCGATGTGGAGTCTTGCATGCCCCTGTAGCTGCGATATGGAGTCTTTCCATCCACCTCCGTTTGCTTCAACCGGAGGCGCATGCAATTTATATATATATATATATATATATATATATATATATATATATATATATATATATATATATATATATATATATATATATATATATTTGCATGCCCCGGTAGCTAAATGTTTAGTTACGGCTCTGGGCAAAACCAAAGCCCATGGCCAGTATACAATATTTTTTCTGTAAACATTCTTTTCTGTTGAGGACTACTGACACCGTTGAAACGGTGAGTCTTAGGTCGCCTGCGGATACATTAGTCCAATCAATGCGTCTGAACCTGTGGTGTAATCCCAAGGTAACTGCTCACTGTTAACAGGTTTGAAGACGTTAATTCACGTTTTAAATAATACAGTGTCCCCTTCAGACTTGTTAAAGGAGAGTTTCAGAAATAACATTCAAAACTATGCGCGAGTAAATACCATCCTAACTCCTAACATCCAAAAAAAAAAAAAAAGAAAAAAAATAACATTTTATGCCCCTGTAGCTGCGATGTGGAGTCTTGCATGCCCCTGTAGCTGCGATATGGAGTCTTTCCATCCACCTCCGTTTGCTTCAACCGGAGGCGCATGCAATTATATATATATATATATATATATATATATATATATATATATATATATATATATATATATATATATATATATGTATTTGCATGCCCCGGTAGCTAAATGCTTAGTTACGGCTCTGGGCAAAACCAAAGCCCATGGCCAGTATACAATATTTTTCTGTATGCATTCTTTTCTGTTGAGCACTACTGACACCGTTGAAACGGTGAGTCTTAGGTCGCCTAAGGATACATTAGTCCAATCAATGCGTCTGAACCTGGGGTGTAATCCCAAGGTAACTGCTCACTGTTAACAGGTTTGAAGACGTTAATTCACGTTTTAAATAAAACAGTGTCCCCTTCAGACTTGTTAAAGGAGAGTTTCATAAATAACATTGAAAACTATGCGCGAGTAAATACCATCCTAACTCCTAACATCCAAAAAAAAAAAAAGAAAAAAAAGAACATTTTAAGACCCGGTAGCTGCGATATGGAGTCTTGCATGACCCTGTCGTTGTGATATGGAGTCTTTCCATCCACCTCCGTTTGCTTCAACCGGAGGCGCATGCAATTTATATATATATATATATATATATATATATATATATATATATATATATATATATATATATATATATATATTTGCATGCCCCGGTAGCTAAATGCTTAGTTACGGCTCTGGGCAAAACCAAAGCCCATGGCCAGTATACAATATTTTTTCTGTAAACATTCTTTTCTGTTGAGGACTACTGACACCGTTGAAACGGTGAGTCTTAGGTCGCCTGCGGATACATTAGTCCAATCAATGCGTCTGAACCTGTGGTGTAATCCCAAGGTAACTGCTCACTGTTAACAGGTTTGAAGACGTTAATTCACGTTTTAAATAATACAGTGTCCCCTTCAGACTTGTTAAAGGAGAGTTTCAGAACTAACATTCAAAACTATGCGCGAGTAAATACCATCCTAACTCCTAACATCCAAAAAAAAAAAAAAAGAAAAAAAATAACATTTTATGCCCCTGTAGCTGCGATGTGGAGTCTTGCATGCCCCTGTAGCTGCGATATGGAGTCTTTCCATCCACCTCCGTTTGCTTCAACCGGAGGCGCATGCAATTTTATATATATATATATATATATATATATATATATATATATATATATATATATATATATATATATTTGCATGCCCCGGTAGCTAAATGCTTAGTTACGGCTCTGGGCAAATCAAAGCCCATGGCCAGTATACAATATTTTTCTGTATGCATTCTTTTCTGTTGAGCACTACTGACACCGTTGAAAATACCATCCTAACTACTAACATCCAAAAATAAAAAAGAAAAAAAGAAAAAAAATAACTTTTTATGCCCCTGTAGCTGCGATGTGGAGTCTTGCATGCCCCTGTAGCTGCGATATGGAGTCTTTCCATCCACCTCCGTTTGCTTCAACCGGAGGCGCATGCAATTTATATATATATATATATATATATATATATATATATATATATATATATATATATATATATATATATATATATATTTGCATGCCCCGGTAGCTAAATGCTTAGTTACGGCTCTGGGCAAAACCAAAGCCCATGGCCAGTATACAATATTTTTTCTGTATGCATTCTTTTCTGTTGAGGACTACTGACACCGTTGAAACGGTGAGTCTTAGGTCGCCTGCGGATACATTAGTCCAATCAATGCGTCTGAACCTGTGGTGTAATCCCAAGGTAACTGCTCACTGTTAACAGGTTTGAAGACGTTAATTCACGTTTTAAATAATACAGTGTCCCCTTCAGACTTGTTAAAGGAGAGTTTCAAAATAACATTCAAAACTTTGCGCGAGTAAATACCATCCTAACTCCTAACATCCAAAAAAAAAAAAAAGAAAAAAAATAACATTTTATGCCCCTGTAGCTGCGATGTGGAGTCTTGCATGCCCCTGTAGCTGCGATATGGAGTCTTTCCATCCACCTCCGTTTGCTTCAACCGGAGGCGCATGCAATTTTTATATATATATATATATATATATATATATATATATATATATATATATATATATATATATATATATATATATATATTTGCATGCCCCGGTAGCTAAATGCTTAGTTACGGCTCTGGGCAAATCAAAGCCCATGGCCAGTATACAATATTTTTCTGTATGCATTCTTTTCTGTTGAGCACTACTGACACCGTTGAAAATACCATCCTAACTACTAACATCCAAAAATAAAAAAGAAAAAAAGAAAAAAAATAACTTTTTATGCCCCTGTAGCTGCGATGTGGAGTCTTGCATGCCCCTGTAGCTGCGATATGGAGTCTTTCCATCCACCTCCGTTTGCTTCAACCGGAGGCGCATGCAATTTATATATATATATATATATATATATATATATATATATATATATATATATATATATATATATATATATATATATATTTGCATGCCCCGGTAGCTAAATGCTTAGTTACGGCTCTGGGCAAAACCAAAGCCCATGGCCAGTATACAATATTTTTCTGTATGCATTCTTTTCTGTTGAGGACTACTGACACCGTTGAAACGGTGAGTCTTAGGTCGCCTGCGGATACATTAGTCCAATCAATGCTTCTGAACCTGGGGTGTAATCCCAAGGTAACTGCTCACTGTTAACAGGTTTGAAGACGTTAATTCACGTTTTAAATAATACAGTGTCCCCTTCAGACTTGTTAAAGGAGAGTTTCAGCAATAAGATTTAAAACTATGCGCGAGTAAATACCATCCTAACTCCTAACATCCAGAAAAAAAAAAAAAAAGAAAAAAATAACAATATATATATATATATATATATATATATATATATATATATATATATATATATATATAATATATATATAATTGCATGCCCCGGTAGCTACGATATGGAGTCTTTCCATCCACCTCCGGTTGCTTCAACCGGAGGTGCATGCAATTTTTATATATATATATATATATATATATATATATATATATATATATATATATATATATATATATATATATATATATATATATATATATGCTTGCCCCGGTATGTGAACCTTCTTTTAACTGCTTGAAATATTGCTACCTGTTAATATGTGAATGGAATTGTTTTATTATATCAGTGCCGTTTGAAACTAGGTGTTGGTAGTGGAAGTTTACAATAAACAAACGCTTGCTAAAATGTATCTGATTTTCTTGGTGACCTTGTTCCTACATTTTTAGATCTGTTATCTGAATAAAAAGAACCTAAAGGATATTCTGTAATTTGTTCGGTGCCTTATCGCACTGAACTGGCGTAGTCAGGCTACATTAGTACTTTCACATTCAACACTTGCTATATCCTGTGATATTTTGGAATTAAAGACAGGTTTGTGGTGCGTTTGTACACTTCCGTGACCTTGCAGGTGTTACATGCCTTTTCCTCCTTACTTCGAGTCTCGGATATCGATTTTGCCACTGTGAATGCAATAGTTGAACATTTGTCTGCTTGACTTAGTTTCTTAGTTTTCTCTGATAATATATGATGGCGCGTTTGAAATTGTGGGTACATTAATCAGTAGAAACTTGATTATAGTGCATCGCTGTATAGCGTTTATAAGCTTAGGGTGTCTACTGCCTCGACCAGCAGCCCAGGTGATAGGCTCTCAAACCAAGCATGTTTGAAGCAATTATTCAGACTCATTTTCATTAAGTGTACAAGAATACTTTTTTTTCTGAATGAATGAACAGTGAGACTGGAGGTCAAGTAAAAACTGCAGTTCCAACCACATAACAATTACATAAAAATTGTTTAAAACAAAGGGTAAACTTGTACTTTTTGTCATAAGAAAACAGCAGTACTATAAAAAAAACCATAGTAACACAATTTGACAACCATTCATTTTTCACAGGGAAGTCTTTGTCAATGTTGTCTGTCTTTCCCGTAGGTACTTGTTAGATCCATAGGAACATTCTAAACTGAAGATCAAATGCTTCTTAGACTGAAAGTTGTAAGTTTCATAAATTACTGAAACTTTCTAGTAGGATAATGGCAACACATAGGATATTTTATCTAAATATTATTATTATTCTTCTTCTTCTTATTATTATTATTATTATTATTATTATTATTATTATTATTATTATTATTATTATTATTATTATTACCATTTACCATTGTTACCATTTAACTTTATATTACACAGGCTGTGTAATATACACAGGCTGGCATTTTATGGTGAAAAAATGTCTAATCCAGCAGGTTTATAATTATTAGGGGGGCTCTGCCACTGTTCACATAGTTTTATGTAAATTAAATGGTGGGACTGTCTCCAATTTATAATGTTTTAAATATTAAATGGGATGTAATAAATACATGTTTTTGGAGAACTGAAGGAATTAACCTTGCATTCTGTTTATTGTTTATTACCATAGTCTTGGTTGGACAAATATTGGGGATGAAGAACTCATTGAATTACTTGAGCCCCTAAGGAAGAACCAAACACGTAAGCAGATGTGGTAAGTTAAAATTTTAAAAAGACCATCTTGAGTAATATTTACAGCAGATACAATGGTATTCTCAACATATTTTAAGCAAAATGTACTGACTGAGAAGTGGCTTGGTGACAGAAAGTGGTAAATTAAAACAAACTGCTCAAAGCCTACAACTTAACTCCAATATCAACCTGATAAAGACATATTACTATGACTATAGCCTTGCAAATACTATACCTAGCAGCAAAAAGTGTAATCTCCCACATTACCAGGGACTGTTTTCTGGAAATGGAAGCAGACCAATTAAGGATTTTAACCAGCACACAATTCCATAGAATAGACATATCTGGAAGGGATAGACCAAGTGGTAGCCTAGATATATATGTGTGTTTTGAGAAGGAAGAGTGTGTTTTTTTTTCTATATTTTATTCAACCTCAAACTAAAACTGTAAATTTGAATTGTAACTGTAGATACATGTTCCCTGTTGGTTGGAGAGTGTGTTTTACTGCTATTTAAAAAACGATATAATAGAGACTTTTTTAATGATCTTAGGAATATATTAGGCATGTCATTTGAACTATAGTAAATTAAATCAATCTAAAATATGTACATTTCTAATTTTCTCTTTTTAGGGAGCCCAGGAGTGGATACGAGATAGATATAGATAGATAGAGTGCATGTTTTACTATCTTGTGGCCACAAGATAGTAAGTCATGCATCTTGTTTGTCCTTCTATTTGGGAATAGACTATTAATTCCTTCCTTGCTTGTAAACAGTGTATCAGCCAATTGTGTTAGTTTCGCAAATGTGCCTTTTTATATGTCAATTTAGAACTATTTTAACAGTAGAATACTTTAATATTTTTTTCTATCTTTTAACAGGATTGAAGGAAATAGCATCAGTTATAAAAGCCTTTTTAAATGTATTGAACTTTGTTCAAATAATACCTCTTTGAAAAAAAGTGTAAGTACTGTGTAAATATTTTATTTGTACAGTTTTGAAACACAGTAGATTTTTATTCTGCTGGCTGTTATTTCTGGATTAAATGGGAAACTTAATATTAATTAAAGTAGTATTTAATTCTTAAAACAGAGTCCCAATACCATCTCAACAAAGAGTGAGCCTGCAGTTAAAGTTAAAATAAAATCTGTACAAGTAAATGCTATAGAGAAAAGGGTTGTTAGGCTGTTTTATGTTAAGAGGACAAATAAATATTTTTAGAGTCTTGTTTATTTAACAGCTTTTAAATTACAGTATATCATTTTAGGTTTTGTAAACAGCCTATGTGTGAGATTCAAGGATGCCACACAATGTATTGTGCGATGTGTTTTTTTTTTTTTTTTTAATTTGTGGCAAAAACATGTTTTGCCCTTGTTAGCGATCGCAAGTCATAACAGCAATGCACTGCTATATTTAGCAAATTAAACCTTTATTTTGACCTCACTGGAATAAGGTTGTCTGTACTGAAGTCTACATTTGACCCTGAGGTTAAGGGCCACACACATGCAAGTAGTTTCAGAGTTGAATCCTCTCTGAGGCCAAAGCTCATTTCATGGGCATCCCAGAACACCTAATCTTTGGCAACAGGCCTGGCCCTTTTAAGTATAGATGATTTGTAATTATTGCATTAACCATGCTATGATGTATAATCCGCTTGTGGTCCGTTTTGCCCTCCCAAAAATGTTCATGTAAGAACACATATCATGGGGCTATAAGTAGATAAAAGAATGAATATTGAGGGTATATTGTATTGTTTTTAATATATATTGGGATTGTATAGTGCTATTTGGAATATTGTAAATGAAGAAGCAGAAAAGCTGAAGAGGGACTCCCCTGAGAATTTCTTCATCATCAGCTTCAGTGATGACAGTCTGTGGCAGGGATGGGGCAAGAGGATCCTGCAGAGGTGTGAAGAGAGCAATGATGAGAAGCTTGTCAATATTCTAGTCAAACTATACAACCCTGGTTATAACTTCAGCATTGGTTGGGTGCAGCAGTGACACACAACACTAGGGCAGCTGATAAGAACCAGGAGAAAGCATTGGAATTATGAGGATATAAAAAAGAAACTGGAAAAGCTTGAAAAAAAATTGAATTTCTGATCTTTACTTTGTTATCAACTCCCCCAACACACACACTTCTAGTTAAGTGCTGCTACTATAATGATCATGCTTATATTGATTAATAGTTAAACTTTCTGTTAAAATATAATTCTTTAGGAATCAGTTTACTCTATTTTACCATTTTATGTACTTTATCAGAAAATGGCCCTTACTATAACTGCAGTTCGTTTCATTGGCCTTTTACTTTATTTGATTCTGAAGCTCTTTGGAGATGGCTTTGCCATAAGAAGCACAACATAAACGTAATTTAATTGATTGATATTTCTCAAACACAGTTCTAGCTGTAGGATGTTTCTCCTTTATAATGTGCTTGCTATTATGTCACTGTGACTGAAATTGGGTGCTTGTATTCACTTTACATCAGGTTATATTACATATTCCAACTCAGTTATATTGTAGGATGCAAAACAGAAATTAAGATACACAGATGTTTTGAATTGGGTACAACTTTGTGAAACAATGTACCCTAATCTCTTTCCATGTTACCAAAACATTTAGATACAGTATCTCAAAATAAACTGTAAGTAATTTCAAGGTATCTCTAAATGACTTCCTGTGAAAATGCTCTATGTTTTGAATGGACTTCCTGTCCCCTTAGAGATATCCCTAAATGAACAGGAAGTTTGATTTAATGATTTTGAGATATCTTAAAATGATTTAAAGATACTGTATATCTGAAAATGCTAAATGAAAAAGCTCAATTTAAAAGATAAGTGAAAATAATTTTGCGATGCGGTACCTTTAAATATTTGAAGATACCTTAAAATATTTAGACATGTTTGGAAACGATTTAGAGATATCTTAAAATATATCGAGATATCTCTAAATGATAACTTGGCTTGCCATAGGCTTCCAATAGCTATCAATCCGTGACCGCAGAAACGCAGTTTAAAACTGTAAAACGCAGTTTGTAACTGTAAAATGGGGGAAAAAATACTACGGTTCTAATTTACACTTACACATCTGCTTTCCGCTCGCTCGACACTTTTGAGAGTGAAATTGCTATAAAAAATACGAGCGCGCAGAAATGCAGTTTGTAACTGTAAAATGAAAAAAATACAACCTCTCAATTTTTTTTTTTTCAATTACGGTTCTGTTCTGCGCGCGCTCGAGTCCCTTTTCACATTTACAGTTTTTTCTGCGCACGCTCGAAACTCAGTCTACGCTTACAAATCTTTTTGAGAGTGATTTCACGCTCCAAAAAAAAAACAAACAAACTGCAAATGTGTAGCTCAGGCAGCCTAGTTAGTTGATTGTCTGCACTGTCGATCGGTCATTTATTGGTCATATTTAGTGATTTAATAACTATACGTTTAGCATCTATGTACATGTGTTAAAAATAGACAAAGCGCCACTATGCACACGTAAAGAAAACATTACATATAAAACCTTATGTAAAAAAAGATCGAAATAGGATTGTTTGTACCCGAGGCTGTGAAGCGTCCGTCGCTGATTCCTCCGCCAAGGGCTGTGTACGGTAGCTGTGATGAACAGTGACCGGTCGACAGTGCAAGTGTTTGCTGGGTGGGTGATATTTCAGGAGCAAGTTGGTTGCTATCATATATCAACGGCTTAAAATAAAACAACTTGCTAAGACACTGAAGTGATACTGTACTAAAACAGTAGCTTAATATCTGTATTCACTTGTTTGTTTCCACATTCTGCTGAATGGTTAATCTATGCAGCTGATGACTGCAATGAACTCAGTATGTTTATATTTTACAAATGTTGTGTCTCGAATTGGTGACTGTACCTGTGATTGTGTGCAGTTGTAACATGTGAAATAGCATGCTGCTGTAGCAGGACTACTTGATAAGGGGACTGTAATCTGTTTTCTCCTAGGTAACCAGGCTTCTTTCAAATGTTTTGTTGTACGTTGCTTTATTGCACATGTCGTTTTTTTAATTGATTTAGTGGTGTCTTAATTAGATAATTGCCCTGGTTATTTAAATTGTTCCTTTGTTTGCGATGGGGAGAGGAAGTAGCATTAATAAGGCCTTACAGGGCATGCGACATTAAAGGAACACCGATATAGAACTGGAGTGCATGAGAATGGGTTATGTATGGAATGTAGTGGAAAGGAAACAGTGGAGCATCTGAGGGATTGCAATATTTCCAATATTTTTTTTTTAAATGGTACAGGTGATAGAACAATAGAAAAAGGTATTATTGGGTGTATTGCAAAATATATTAGGAAGACTCAAGAATATTTAACATACAGAGATTTTAAAAGGTTAAGTGTTCACAGCAGTTTTAATAGCCAAATCTGAACAGTAGGTGGTGACAATAAGTTTTGCTAGAAACTTGGTGACCATTAACAGAACAGAAGAAGAAACAGGAGAGAAGAAGGGACGGTAGGTGTGGGACTTGGTATTCGGTGTGCCGCTATAGAGGGGAGTGCTCGGAAGACGCATTTTGTCGGTGTCCTGCGGTGTTAAAGCCAGGTGAGTATAATTCTAAAAGTAAAGTGTTTGGCATTTGGAAATCTTGCATATTGAATAAAGCTCCAAGACATGTGGTTACTTCCCGGTCTCAAGTTGTGTTTTTGTTGGATCAAAGCATTAAAGTGGCAGGTTAAGAGCCCCATACCTTCTGTTTGCTTATTATTACTAAACGCTGTGTCCTTCTCCTCTCATCAGGTTTAAAACGGGGAAAGCCTTTTTATTTGATTTCGCTGGCCAGCAATTACGGTTGGGGAGGCATTTCTTCTTTGTCAAAGTAGGTCAGTCAGTTTGGGGCTTGCCTTCAGTGCACTGTAAAGGCCTGGTCTCGCAGGCGACAACAAGGTGGCCACACACTGGTGACATTTCTCCCACTTAGGACGGTGTTCTATTTTTCAGGCAACACGAGGGCAACATTTTCAATAACAGCCAATTAAATTTGATAGTAGTGTCACATGATAAGGCTCGACCATAACGTCAGACCGTGTATATGATGCATTCTGATTCCTGCATTTCATCCAATTAATTGTATGTAGTCTATAGATATGCATTACAGTGTGTATGTGGATAAGCGAATGTTAATGTCCACAATTACAATACATATTTAAGCTATGAATACTATTCTACAATAATAAAATACACGTGTAGCATATTTTTTAAAATAGTTTTTTTTATTAATTTGCTGTGTATGCAGTTATTTAATTAAATAATAATTATTAAATTTGGCATGGTTTTGTTTGTAGAAGGTGGGTGTTACTAACTGGTGCGGGTGAGGACAACAGCCACCTAACATAAAGTTTACAAACGAGATGAGGCCAATCTTGCTTGTTTGGTTGTTAGTAGCTTATTGATCCCAGAATCTCATCAAGCAGCTTCTTGAAGGATCCCAGGGTGTCAGCTTCAACAACATTACTGGGGAGTCGGTTCCAGACCCTCAAAATTCTTTGTGTAAAAAAGTGCCTTCTATTTTCTGTTCTGAATGCCCCTTTATCTAATCTCTATTTGTGACCCCCGGTCCTTGTTTCTTTTTTCAGGTCAAAAAAGTCCCCTGGGTCGACATTGTCTGTACCGTTTAGAACTTGGAATTCAGATCACTGCGTAGTCTTCTTTGTTCAAGACTGAACAGATTCAATTCTTTTAGCCTGTCTGCATACGACATGCCTTTTAAACCCGGGATAATTCTGGTCGCACTTCATTGCACTCTTTCTAGAGTAGCAATATCCTTTTTGTAACGAAGTGACCAGAACTGAACACAATATTCTAGATGAGGTCTTGCTAATGTATTGTAAAGTTTTAACATTACTTCCCTTGATTTAAATTCAACACTTTTCACAATATATCCGAGCATCTTGTTGGCCTTTTTTATAGCTTCCCCACATTGTCTAGATCAAGACATTTCTGAGTCAACATAAACTCCTAGGTCTTTTTCATAGATTCCTTCTTCAATTTCAGTATCTCCCATATGATATTTATAATGCACATTATTATTGCCTGCGTGCAGTACCTTACACTTTTCTCTATTAAATGTTATTTGCCATGTGTCTGCCCAGTTCTGAATGCTGTCTAGATCATTTTGAATGACCTTTGCTGCTGGAACAGTGTTTGCCACTCCTCCTATTTATGTGTTGTCTGCAAATTTAACAAGTTTGCTTACTATACCAGAATCTCTCTCTCTCTCTCTCTCTCTCTCTCTCTCTCTCTCTCGATTTGTATGTACAAATAATGTGATATCTTTTAACAATTGTAAGTCGTCCTGGATAAGGGTGTCTGCTAAGAAATAAATAATAAATACAAATATAACTGGGTTTATATAATGTGTGTCAGTCTGCCAGTCTATTAAATTAATCATTAAATTAATCCTTAATCCTTGGGGACCCCTGTATACTACTGCTGACTTTTCAAATACAGTTGCTCTCCTGTGTGTGTTTATTAACTATTTGGTTTTGTTGAAGAATCCTTGCTGGGGAGATCTGTTTCTATCTATCCACCATCGGTCAACGAGAAATGCAATTGTTGCTAGGCCCTTGTCTAAGGACCCTTCCTGTTGAATACAGTGTATTTTTTAGCTGCCTTTATTTAAATGTTAAACCTTTAGGTAGAGTTCGGGGGGCGAGAGCTAGGGCTTTTCTAATTTCAGCCTGTCAATCATCATTAATCTCTATGTCAATCATCATCGAAATCCTATTTAAAGCTTAGTCACATATATCTCCCTTGTCAAATGTTTTGCTTTTCCCTCCTCCTCCTTTTGTACCACGTGCCTCTGTCATCAGTCCCCGCTGGGGGGCAAGTGATCTCACTGCCCAACCTTGGGTCAGGCTATGTCACTTTTGCCTTTGGATAAGGGGGGTTCTCATCGTACGAGTCAGTGGGGACCCCCGGCCACACCTATCCTCTCGCAGCTCATGCGCTATTACTTAACTAAAATCAGAGGCTCATTCTTTCTTCATACTATTTGCTCAGGTTTTAGCCTGCTGTGTGCTTAGCGCTCAATGTCCCAACTAACCTTTCTACTTTCTACCTATTTCCAGATTCCCTGAGGGAGCTCTCTGCTCCCACCGCAAGCAGCTCTCCAATAAACAGGGTAACTACTTTTCTGTCCGTTCAATTTTCAGGTTTGCATCCACTACCTATTCCACCCTCAAGGGATTCAGGTTTGCATCCGCTACCTATCCTCAAGGGGTGCTGGGTACAGTCTTGGAGGCCACACCTCTCCTCATACAGCAAGACAACCTCTTTTATATTTTCTGTAGAGGTCTCTCTACCAAATCAAACTACAAACTAACAAACTATTCTTATAGCCTGGGCTCCTACCCGTGAAATGACTTTCTCTTATTAAAACTGTGATAGATTGTATTGTTTATTTGAACTGATTTTTATGTAACTGTGTGATTATTGTAATAAAACGTTTTGGACTCTGCCTCTGCCACTCTGTTACTATCTCTGGTCACTTTACCTCTATTCAGCGAACCTGTTGTGTTTCCTGAAAAACGGACAAGGGTTGGAACTGGCCAAATGAAGTCAAAATGTTATAAGTTCAGGAGGCTCCCGAGTGGCACATCCAGTAAAGGTGCTCCATGTGGAGTTGCGAGTTCGAGTCCAGGCTTTTCCTTTGCCGACCGAGGACGGGAGGGAGGGTTAGGTCAGCCAGGGTGTCCTCGGCTCACCCCGCACCAGCGACCCCTGTAGTCTGGCCTGGCGCCCGCGGGCTTGCCTGTAAGCTTCCCGAGAGCTGCGTTGCTGCCACCTGGTCTGAATGCCAACTCCACTTTGTTGCATTCACATTTTCATTCATTTAAGGGCTGCGCAAACTGATCTAATCAATACTATACAGCGCATTCTCAGCCACTGTCCAGATGGGAAGAAAAAAAACAACTAAGAAGCCTAAATACTACTAATACTGTATGAGCGAAATGCTTTTTGAGAGTGATTTCACGCTCCAAAAAAAAAAAAAAACAAACTGCAAATGTGTAGCTCAGGCAGCCTAGTTAGTTGATTGTTTGCACTGTCGATCGGTCATTTATTGGTCATATTTAGTGATTTAATAACTATACGTTTAGCATCTATGTACATGTGTTAAAAATAGACAAAGCGCCACTATGCACACGTAAAGAAAACATTACATATAAAACCTTATGTAAAAAAAGATCGAAATAGGATTGTTTGTACCAGAGGCTGTGAAGCGTCCGTCGCTGATTCCTCCGCCAAGGGCTGTGTACGGTAGCTGTGATGAACAGTGACCGGTCGACAGTGCAAGTGTTTGCTGGGTGGGTGATACTTCAGGAGCAAGTTGGTTGCTATCATATTCAACGGCTTAAAATAAAACAACTTGCTAAGACACTAAAGTGATACTGTACTAAAACAGTAGCTTAATATCTGTATTCACTTGTTTGTTTCCACATTCTGCTGAATGGTTAATCTATGCAGCTGATGACTGCAATGAATTCAGTATGTTTATATTTTACAAATGTGTCTCGAATTGGTGACTGTACCTGTGATTGTGTGCAGTTGTAACATGTGAACTAGCATGCTGCTGTAGCAGGACTACTTGATAAGGGGATTGTAATCTGTTTTCTCCTAGGTAACCAGGCTTCGTTCAAATGTTTTGTTGTACGTTGCTTTATTGCACATGTCGTTTTTTTTAATTGATTTAGTGGTGTCTTAATTAGATAATTGCCCTGGTTATTTAAATTGTTCCTTTGTTTGCGATGGGGAGAGGAAGTAGCATTAATAAGGCCTTACAGGGCATGCGACATTAAAGGAACACCGATATAGAACTGGAGTGCATGAGAACGGGTTATGTATGGAATGTAGTGGAAAGGAAACAGTGGAGCATCTGAGGGATTGCAATATTTCCAATATTTTTTTTGAATTGGTACAGGTGATAGAAAAATAGAAAAAGGTATTATTGGGTGTATTGCAAAATATATTAGGAAGACTCAAGAATATTTAACATACAGAGATTTTAAAAGGTTAAGTGTTCACAGCAGTTTTAATAGCCAAATCTGAACAGTAGGTGGTGACAATAAGTTTTGCTAGAAACTTGGTGACCATTAACAGAACAGAAGAAGAAACAGGAGAGAAGAAGGGACGGTAGGTGTGGGACTTGGTATTCGGTGTGCCGCTATAGAGGGGAGTGCTCGGAAGACGCATTTTGTCGGTGTCCTGCGGTGTTAAAGCCAGGTGAGTATAATTCTAAAAGTAAAGTGTTTGGCATTTGGAAATCTTGCATATTGAATAAAGCTCCAAGACATGTGGTTACTTCCCGGTCTCAGGTTGTGTTTTTGTTGGATCAAAGCATTAAAGCGGCAGGTTAAGAGCCCCATACCTTCTGTTTGCTTATTATTACTAAACGCTGTGTCCTTCTCCTCTCATCTGGTTTAAAACGGGGAAAGCCTTTTTATTTGATTTCGCTGGCCAGCAATTACGGTTGGGGAGGCATTTCTTCTTTGTCAAAGTAGGTCAGTCAGTTTGGGGCTTGCCTTCAGTGCACTGTAAAGGCCTGGTCTCGCAGGCGACAACAAGGTGGCCACACACTGGTGACATTTCTCCCACTTAGGACGGTGTTCTATTTTTCAGGCAACACGAGGGCAACATTTTCAATAACAGCCAATTAAATTTGATAGTAGTGTCACATGATAAGGCTCGACCATAACGTCAGACCGTGTATATGATGCATTCTGATTCCTGCATTTCATCCAATTAATTGTATGTAGTCTATAGATATGCATTACAGTGTGTATGTGGATAAGCGAATGTTAATGTCCACAATTACAATACATATTTAAACTATGAATACTATTCTACAATAATAAAATACACGTGTAGCACATTTTTTAAAATAGTTTTTTTTTTATTAATTTGCTGTGTATGCAGTTATTTAATTAAATAATAATAATTATTAAATTTGGCATGGTTTTGTTTGTAGAAGGTGGGTGTTACTAACTGGTGCGGGTGAGGACAACAGCCACCTAACTGACCTGCTAGTTAGTTAAGAACATAAAGTTTACAAACGAGATGAGGCCAATCTTGCTTGTTTGATTGTTAGTAGCTTATTGATCCCAGAATCTCATCAAGCAGCTTCTTGAAGGATCCCAGGGTGTCAGCTTCAACAACATTACTGGGGAGTCGGTTCCAGACCCTCAAAATTCTTTGTGTAAAAAAGTGCCTTCTATTTTCTGTTCTGAATGCCCCTTTATCTAATCTCTATTTGTGACCCCCGGTCCTTGTTTCTTTTTTCAGGTCAAAAAAGTCCCCTGGGTCGACATTGTCTGTACCGTTTAGAACTTGGAATTCAGATCACTGCGAAGTCTTCTTTGTTCAAGACTGAACAGATTCAATTCTTTTAGCCTGTCTGCATACGACATGCCTTTTAAACCCGGGATAATTCTGGTCGCACTTCTTTGCACTCTTTCTAGAGTAGCAATATCCTTTTTGTAACGAGGTGACCAGAACTGAACACAATATTCTAGATGAGGTCTTGCTAATGTATTGTAAAGTTTTAACATTACTTCCCTTGATTTAAATTCAACACTTTTCACAATATATCCGAGCATCTTGTTGGCATTTTTTATAGCTTCCCCACATTGTCTAGATCAAGCCATTTCTGAGTCAACATAAACTCCTAGGTCTTTTTCATAGATTCCTTCTTCAATTTCAGTATCTCCCATATGATATTTATAATGCACATTATTATTGCCTGCGTGCAGTACCTTACACTTTTCTCTATTGAATGTTATTTGCCATGTGTCTGCCCAGTTCTGAATGCTGTCTAGATCATGTGTTTGCCACTCCTCCTATTTATGTGTTGTCTGCAAATTTAACAAGTTTGCTTACTATACCAGAATCTCTCTCTCTCTCTCTCTCTCTCTCTCTCTCTCTCTCTCTCTCTCTCTCTCTCTCTCTCTCTCTCTCTCTCTCTCGATTTGTATGTACAAATAATGTGATATCTTTTAACAATTATAAGTCGTCCTGGATAAGGGTGTCTGCTAAGAAATAAATAATAAATACAAATATAACTGGGTTTATATAATGTGTGTCAGTCTGCCAGTCTATTAAATTAATCATTAAATTAATCCTTAATCCTTGGGGACCCCTGTATACTACTGCTGACTTTTCAAATACAGTTGCTTTCCTGTGTGTTTTTATTAACTATTTGGTATTGTTGAAGAATCCTTGCTGGGGAGATCTGTTTCTATCTATCCACCATCGGTCAATGAGAAATGCAATTGTTGCTAGGCCCTTGTCTAAGGACCCTTCCTGTTGAATACAGTGTATTTTTTAGCTGCCTTTATTTAAATGTTAAACCTTTAGGTAGAGTTCGGGGGGCGAGAGCTAGGGCTTTTCTAATTTCAGCCTGTCAATCATCATTAATCTCTATGTCAATCATCATCGAAATCCTATTTAAAGCTTAGTCACATCTATCTCCCTTTTCAAATGTTTTGCTTTTCCCTCCTCCTCCTTTTGTACCATGTGCCTCTGTCATCAGTCCCCGCTGGGGGGCAAGTGATCTCACTGCCCAACCTTGGGTCAGGCTATGTCACTATGTCACCCCCGGCCACACCTATCCTCTCGCAGCTCATGCGCTATTACTTAACTAAAATCAGAGGCTCATTCTTTCTTCATACTATTTGCTCAGGTTTTAGCCTGCTGTGTGCTTAGCGCTCAATGTCCCAACTAACCTTTCTACTTTCTACCTATTTCCAGATTCCCTGAGGGAGCTCTCTGCTCCCATCGCAAGCAGCTCTCCAATAAACAGGGTAACTACTTTTCTGTCCGTTCAATTTTCAGGTTTGCATCCACTACCTATTCCACCCTCCAGGGATTCAGGTTTGCATCCGCTACCTATCCTCAAGGGGTGCTGGGTACAGTCTTGGAGGCCACACCTCTCCTCATATAGCAAGACAACCTCTTTTATATTTTCTGTAGAGGTCTCTCTACCAACTCAAACTACAAACTAACAAACTATTCTTATAGCCTGGGCTCCTACCCGTGAACTGACTTTCTCTTATTAAAACTGTGATAGATTGTATTGTTTATTTGAACTGATTTTTATGTAACTGTGTGATTATTGTAATAAAACATTTTGGACTCTGCCTCTGCCACTCTGTTACTATCTCTGGTCACTTTACCTCTATTCAGCGAACCTGTTGTGTTTCCTGAAAAACGGACAAGGGTTGGAACTGGCCAAATGAAGTCAAAATGTTATAAGTTCAGGAGGCTCCCGAGTGGCACATCCAGTAAAGGTGCTCCATGTGGAGTGCAGGATGTGGCCTATAGTCTGGACGTTGCGAGTTCGAGTCCAGGCTTTTCCTTTGCCGACCGAGGACGGGAGGGAGGGTTAGGTCAGCCAGGGTGTCCTCGGCTCACCCCGCACCAGCGACCCCTGTAGTCTGGCCTGGCGCCCGCGGGCTTGCCTGTAAGCTTCCTGAGAGCTGTGTTGCTGCCACCTGGTCTGAATGCCAACTCCACTTTGTTGCATTCACATTTTCATTCATTTAAGGGCTGCGCAAACTGATCTAATCAATACTATACAGCGCATTCTCAGCCACTGTCCAGACGGGAAGAAAAAAAACAACTAAGAAGCCTAAATACTACTAATACTGTATGAGCGAAATGCTATTGTTGTTTGTGTGTGTGTGTGTGTATATGTCTGGAAGTTCTTGGGAGAGGTATAACTTTATTTTTTTTGCGATCGTGCCTTTCAAAAGCTGTATATTTAGTAAAAGTCAAGAACTGACAACGGTGTATCTTTTCACACATGTAGAGTAATATAAAAGTGAAAATCATCCAATTGACTGCTTTGGCACCTGTGTGTGTATATATACAGTGCCTTGCATAAGTATTCACCCCCCTTGGACTTTTCCACATTTTGTAGTGTTACAACCTGGAATTAAAATGGATTTAATTGGGATTTTTACCATTTGATTTACACAACATACTTAACACTTTGAAGGTGCAAAATATTTTTTATTGTGACACAAAGGTTAATTAAACAAAAAAAAGACATTTGTTGGTTGCATAAGTATTCACCCCCCTGAGTCAATACTTGGTAGAAGCACCTTTGACAGCAATTACAGCTGTGAGTCTTTTTGGGTAAGTCTCTATCAGCTTTGCACATCTGGGTCCTGCAATTTTTGCCCATTCTTCTTGGCAAAATTGCTCAAGCTCTGTCAAGTTGGATGGGGACCGTTGGTGAACAGCAATTTTCAAGTCTTGCCACAGATTCTCAATCGGATTGATGTCTGGGCTTTGACTGGGCCATTCTAAGACATTCAGGTTCTTGTTTTTAAACCACTCCAGTGTAGCTTTTGCTGTGTGTTTAAGGTCATTGTGCTGCTGGAAGGTGAACCTCCGCCCCAGTCCCAGGTCTCTTGCAGACTGAAACAGGTTTTCCTCTAGAATTTCCCTGTATTTGGCTCCATCCATCTTGCCCTCAATCCTGACCAGTTTCCCAGTCCCTGCCAATGAAAAGCATCCCCATAACATGATGCTGCCACCACCATGCTTCACCGTGGGGATGGTGTTCTCAGGGTGATGAGCAGTGTGGCTTTGCGCCACAGATAGCGTTTTGCGCTAAGGCTAAAAAGTTAAATTTTGGTCTCATCAGACCAGAGAACCTTTTCCCACATGTTTGCTGTGTCTCCCACATGCCTTTTGGCAAAATCCAAACAGGATTTGATATGGGTTTTGTTAATGGCTTTCTTCTTGCCACTCTTCCATAAAGCCCAGCTTTGTGGAGCGTCCGGGTTATAGTTGTCCCATGGACGGTTTCTCCCATCTCAGCTGTGGATCTCTCCAGCTCCTTCAGAGTTACCATTGGCCTCTTGGTTGCTTCTCTGACTAATGCCCTCCTTACCTGGTCACTGAGTTTTGGTGGACGGCCTTCTCTAGGCAATGATGACGATGATGATGATGATGATGACCTCAGAATAGAATGTTCATTCCAAATGGCTCCAAAGTGCCTAGTTAAGGGAGCAAAATCCTAATTTACTATCCATGAGACTTCTACTTGCATTAGTAAAGGAATAGTATATTGCATTGGCTGCATCAAATGTAACAAGCTATATATTGGTAAAACAAAACGACGCTTGGCTGATCGCTTCGTGGAACATCTGAGAAGTATACGAATTAACACCTCTACCTTTCCCGTCGCCAGACATTTTAACAGAAATGACCACACTATAGAAGACATCACAATTTGTGGGATGGTTCAATGCTATGGAACTAATGCTGTCAGGAAACAAAAGGAATGTGAACTTATTTTCAAACTAGGTACTTTGGAGCCATTTGGAATGAACATTCTATTCTGAGGTCATCATCATCATCATCATCATCAACATTCTGGATTTTATTTTAAAAGACTACTTGTTTGTTTTTTTATCAACTTCTTAAAGCAGTCTGCGCGTTAAGTAAGTGAGCCGCTCAGAGTGAGAACGCTCAGAAAGCACACTGAGCAGATTTAAATGATTTAACGCTCTGCTCCACGAGAGCGCTGAGCGACTTTTAAAAATGGTGAATAATAATTATTAATTAGGTGATGGTAGATGAAATGACCCCGTGTGGTTACTGTCCCCTGCTGTACCTCGCTGAGTTCGGAGCTCTGTTTGGACTGAACCTCATATCTGGCTGTGTTTAATACCGACAATACCGACGTTAATAATGAGAATTATGAATAATATTAATACTACAAGCCTAATAATAATACACTAATAACTATAAAACAGCTCTACATTTAAAAAAAAATGAAATTAAATGATACAAAATTGAAATCAACAATTTTTACCATCTTATTTAGCCAATTTAATACATAACTTCATAAGTCGAAACCAGTTCATTGTTCTTGACAAACGTATTTGTCAATCCTGCCTGTCATCTCCACTTGTTTCCTGCAGGTGTCCATTCCGTCCGCTCACTCTGATCACTGATGAAAAATGCTCAGGAGCGCTCTGAGCGGCTCAGCGGGAGTGGAACTGAGCGAGTCGTTAAGTTGATTTTTTTACTGAGCCGCTCACTTACTTAACGCACCCACTGTTTTTTTGTATTTGGCCGATGAAGGACTTGTAGTCCGAAACGTCCTGATAATTGATTTGTAATCAATTATTCTACCTTTTTAAGTACCTGAAATATCCTTTTCTCTTTTTTCTTTTATTATATATATATATATATATATATATATATATATATATACAGCTCTGGAAAAAATTAAGAGACCACTGCAAAATAGGGGAGCAGTATGGAGTAGTGGTTAGGGCTCTGGACTCTTGACCAGAGGGTTGTGGGTTCAATCCCCAGTGGGGGACACTGCTGTTGTACCCTTGAGCAAGGTACTTTACCTAGATTGCTCCAGTAAAAACCCAACTGTATAAATGGGTAATTGTATGTAAAAATAATGTGATATCTGTATAATGTGAAATAATGTATAATGTGATATCTTGTAACAATTGTAAGTCGCCCTGGATAAGGGCGTCTGCTAAGAAATAAATAATAATAATAATAAAATAATCAGTTTCTCTGGTTTTACTATTTAGAGGTATGTGTTTGGGTAAAATGAACATTTTTGTTTTATTCTATAAACTACTGACAACATTTCTCCCATATTCCAAATAAAAATATTGTCATTTAGAGCATTTATTTGCAGAAAATGACAACTGGTCAAAATAACAAAAAAGATGCAGTGTTGTCAGACTTCGAATAATGCAAAGAAAATAAGCTCATACTTATTTTTAAACAACACAATACTAATGTTTTAACTTAGGAAGAGTTCAGAAATCAATATTTGGTGGAATAACCCTGATTTTCAAGCACAGCTTTCATGCGTCTTGGCATGCTCTCCACAAGTCTTTCACATTGATGTTGGGTGACTTTATGCCACTCCTGGCGCAAAAATTCAAGCAGCTCGGCTTTGTTTGATGGCTTGTGACCATCCATCTTCCTCTTGATCACATTCCAGAGGTTTTCAATGGGGTTCAGGTCTGGAGATTGGGCTGGCCATGACAGGGTCTTGATTTATTATTATTATTATTTATTTCTTAGCAGACGCCCTTATCCAGAACGACTTACAACTGTTACAAGATATCACATTATACATTATTTCACATTATACAGATATCACATTATTTTTACATACAATTACCCATTTATACAGTTGGGTTTTTACTGGAGCAATCTAGGTAAAGTACCTTGCTCAAGGGTACAACAGCAGTGTCCCCCACTGGGGATTGAACCCACAACCCTCCGGTCAAGAGTCCAGAGCCCTAACCACTCTTCCACACTGCTGCCCTGGTGATCTGGTGGTCCTCCATCACACCTTGATTGACCTGGCTGTGTGGCATGGAGCATTGTCCTGCTGGAAAAACCAATCCTCAGAGTTGGGGAATATTGTCAGAGCAGAAGGAAGCAAGTTTTCTTCCAGGACAACCTTGTACTTGGCTTGGCTTGGCTTGAGGGGGGAGGAGAAAATATGTGCTGCAGGACTACATTTCCCAGAATTCCACAGGGTTACCATTTTAAAGTGAAGCACCTGAGGCTGATTAAGGCAGGGGAAACCCTATAGAGTAGGCGGATGGAGAAAGGCCATGTGCAGAGCAGACCTGTGTAAACAAGAACAGGTTCTGCGTGAACATAGGGTGAACCTATTTGTGTGTGAAACAACTGGGTTTTGACTGGTAAACAGCTTAGCTGTCTGGTGTTAGTTAAAAGCTTGCAAAGTACAGTTTAGTACTCCACGTATTTTGTGTTTTGCTAGTTTATTTTCTGTAATTAATAAAAGTGCATGAAAGTGCCTAAAAAGTACTGTTCTGTGTCTTGGTCTGCTTTTAAAAGGGTGCAATGAATTTGAGCCGTCAGGCTTTGTTACTATATATACAGTGTATATATATAGTTGTAGGCAAAAGTTTACATACCCCAATGGGAATTTATCATTTCTAGAAATTTCTCAAAAACAAATAATTGCAGGAAAAATCTTTTGTAGCAAAAGTTTTTGCTTTTGTGGATGAGGAACAAGTTACAAGATTTCTACAATTATTTATTTTAGCAATTATTTTTTGCAAAATTCAAAGAATGCTAATTCAAAAGTATTCATACCCTGACAAGGGAAATGAAATTAATAGCTAGTTGAGGTACCTTTAGCAATAATAACCTATTTTAAACAATTAGGATATTTGTCAATGAGCTTTTGGCATTATTCATTAGTGATTTTTGACCATTCTTCAACAAAGCATTGTTCCAGTTCATTCAAATTTCGAGGACTTCTCTTGTGCACAGCCTTCAACTCATACCAAAGATTCACAATCGGATTTAGATTGGGACTTTGACTAGACCATTCCAGAACCTTGATTTTATTCTTCTTTAACAATTCTAAAGTAGATTGTGATGTGTGCTTTGGACTTTCTCCAAACGTAACGACTATCAGCATGACCAAATAGCTCGATTTTTGTTTCATCACTCCACAAAACATTTGACCAGAACTCATATCCATCATTTAAATGCCGTTTTGCAAACTTTAAGTGATTGTCCTTGTGACGTTTTTCTAAGAGTGGCTTTTTCTTTGGCCTGCGACTACTGAGACATTCACCATGCAATACTTGACCTATGGTTGTAATGGAAATCCCAGTACCACCTGCAGCCAATTCACTTTGAATATCTTTGGCAGTCAATCTCGGATTGTTATTAACCTTCCTCACAATTCTTCTTCTTGTTCTTGGTGAAAGAACCTTCTTTCTTCCAGACCGAGGGAGCATTGTGACAGTACCATGAGTCTTGTACTTCTTGATAATAGAAACAATATTTGAAATTGTGAAATGAAATGCTTGGAACTATCCTTCTCCAGCTTTATGACAATAACTCATTTTCTTCAGATAGGTCTTTACTTTGTCCCATATTGACTTACTGGTAATGACAGCAATCATCCTATGCCTAACCCTTTTATACTTTCTAAGAATGTTCACCTACAATCCAGCATTTTCTAGACTTTTCTAGAATTAGGTTCTTCATTATCATATTGAAATTTCTAGCACCTTGTAGACAATACTATCATAGCATCAAAGGGTTTGAATTAGCATTTTTGGAGTTTTGCAAAAAAAAAAAAAAAAATCTATTTCTTGTAACTTTTTTTGATAATCTACAAAAATACATTTTTCCTAAAATTCTTTGTTTGAGATTCTCTAAAAGGAATAAAAACACCATAATGGTACAACACTGGCAAGAAGCAGCTTGTTTAGAGGAGTTAGATTGTGGTTCTAAGCAGTTCTGTGTTTGTTTTATACTTAATTCTTCTAATGCTTTCAGAAAGTATGCTTTCAGTCATAGCCCTTTAGTCAGTCTTCCTGAGCTATAATGGATCTTGAACATGTGCAATAGAAAAGTGTTAAAAATACAGCTTAGTGTCCGATACATCAGCTTAGTGTCCGATAACAATAAATCATACGATAAATATAGAAAATGCATCTGCACCTTGGACTTTGGTATGTACTACATCAGTACGTTGTTATAAAGTGGAAAGGTGTGTCATTTTTTTCACAGTCTCTTGCGTTGGCTGACCTAGAAAGACAACCCAGTGCCCTCGGCAGGTTCTTATTTTTTGAGTATATAGATTCACTGGCTTCTAAGCAACTACAGAAGAGCAAACACGATTGGAAGTCTTCACTCCATAGCAAATATCATAGGTATCACAATGAGGATTTTGTTCTGTTTAGCTATCCTTCTGCACGCTGCTACCTGTTCACTATATGACATTGGTAAGATCGTCTATCTGTCTCTGTCTGTCTGTCTACTATATAGTGAGATTGTATTTATACCTTCAAGGGACAGAATATCTGTCTTTTTTTAAAACCTATTATACAATAATGTGCCAATTTATTAGAACACCTCGATTTGTCATTTATATCCTTAAATACCTACCTGCATGAAAACCTCTTTGTGTGAGACTTAGTAATTAGTGATGTAGAAACAATAGGCACTCTTGTGAAAATGCTAGATCACTTTGTGCTTTAATAGGCATGTTGAACAACTTTAAAAAAGTAACATGCATTTTACCATTTGTGTATGTGTGTTCCTTTTTATCTTATTATTTTTTAATGAATTCCACACATGGCCTATCATCAATTAAATCAGACAATTGCTAATTTGCTTATTTGACAATTTTCCAAGATTATCAGTTACAGTGGTTTGGATTTCATATGCACAACAAATCAAAACAACAGAAGCAATGGGGTGTTCTAATACATTTTCACACTACTGTAGCAATCTATTTTGATTAACTGGTATCAAACATTTACACAAGAGACGCAGGATTTAAAGGGTTATCTGCTGTTCAGTTTAGTTTATTCACTTTTGGGCCTGCAGGGCCAGCACAGGTACAGCTCAATAGTGAAAGCATCGCGAATACAAAGAGACATCTAAATAAATATATTAGAAAAATAAAAACACATGATCACAGTTTCATTATAGCTTAAACAATTTCAAGCACAGATGCCACTGAACTGCAAATTTAAAGCCAGAGAGGCATGGCAATATATTTTAGTCTCGTCAAGGGTTGGTTTCGAAAACCCAAGTGTAAAGCAATACAGAGCTTCTCCACCTCCCTTTAATCCACATTGCTCCAGGATTATTTAGTACTGTACATGTTGGCTTGTTCTTTATTTCCATTAAGACATCTTTCCTTTTTTTTCACCAGTTATTTCAGGGGTTTTTGAGTCCAGTATCACTACATTTAATTACACTCAATCCAGAGAGTACTGTCTGTCGCAGAATGCAGCTTTAGCAACCTTAGAGCAGGTGAGCAGTGCTCGGAACATCAGCTTCCAGACCTGCAGGTAACGTATGCACTGAGAGTGTGGTTAGAATTGAACACATTCAGTACCATATACATTTTCAGAATGTTTAATTTAATTTCTTACTTTTTAATTTGTCATTTTGTGTCATTCTCTGCTGTTTATGTTTGCACTGCTTATTAAATATTCTACTTCGAAAAGCTGAACTTCTGAAATGCGGCAAGTTTTCTAAATGGCCACTGGGGGTGTGTGTAAGTCATTTCAGCCACACCTCTGCAACTGATCTGTAAAGTCAATGGAAAAACATCTTTCACAAGGAACTGGAAATTAGAGATGCACACCACCCTAGTGGGTCAGAGTTCTCACTTCAGAAATTCAGCTTTTAGACAATGCTTGAAAAAAGCTGTGATAGTAATCCTGTACTTTGCAAGCAGAAAAAAAAACTATAGAGAGTGATAGAGGTCATAGTAGGATATTAAAATGGAAATAATTGAAGTACTTACAAATGATTCAACCTCTTACATTGGGGTCTGTTTCACCTTGATTACACTATGTAACACAATTTTTGTTCCTTGGTAGTAAGTGTTATTTCCTAATTACTTCTGCCTCAAAAGCATAGAAAATGGCTATTATTCCCCACAAACTTTGCTTTTGTGACCAGGACAGTGATATTTTGAAATTTACCTATTTTCAATGAGAAAACGGGCGAATTTGTGTCTCTTCGTTCACATAAAGTCAAAAAAAAAACAACATATGAATCCAAATTAACATGTATTTATACTAAAGTAATACAAAAATGACTACAAAAGATTTAGAAGTGAGTAGTTTTTCAAGATTTACGATTATACTGTAAATCACTTTCACGAATCAGCCCCCAAATGTAGTCTCCCATCATGTTCTCGTTATACTGTCCTTGGTAGTGGCGTTCAAAGTCCAGTATATCCTGGTGGAAGCGCTCGCCTTGCTCCTCCGAGTACGCTCCCATGTTCTCCTTGAATTTATCAAGATGAGCATCAAGGATATGGACTTTGAGGGACATCCTACAGCTCATTGTGCCGTAGTTCTTCACCAGAGTCTCAACCAGCTCCACATAGTTTTTGGCCTTGTGATTTCCCAGGAAGCCCCGAACCACTGCGACAAAGCTGTTCCAAGCCGCTTTCTCCTTACTAGTGAGCTTCTTGGGGAATTCATTGCACTCCAGGATCTTCTTTATCTGTGGTCCGACGAAGACACCGGCTTTGACCTTTGCCTCAGACAGCTTAGGGAAGAAGTCTTGAAGGTACTTGAAGGCAGCCGACTCCTTATCTAGAGCTCTGACAAATTGTTTCATAAGGCCCAATTTGATGTGCAGTGGTGGCATCAGCACCTTCCGGGGGTCCACCAGTGGCTCCCACTTGACGTTGTTCCTCCCCACAGAGAACTCGGTCCGCTGTGGCCAGTCCCGCCTGTGGTAGTGCGCCTTGGAGTCCCTACTGTCCCAAAGGCAAAGATAGCAGGGAAACTTGGTAAAACCGCCTTGGAGACCCATCAGGAATGCCACCATTTTGAAGTCTCTTATGACCTTGATGCCATCTCAGAAAAATGCAGATATGTATCCACTTAGGCAGCTGGAACTAAACTGAACTGGTGGGCTTAAGGCCCCTGTATTTAAACTACAATTTATATTACTGGAAAGTTCTAGAAAGTTCTAGAAGTTACTCCAAGTTTACTCAGCACTGAATCTATCTGAAATGTTCTGGAAAATAGGAAAATTTCAAAATATCATTGTCCTGGTCACAAAAGCAAAGTTTGTGGGGAATAATAGCCATTTTCTATACTTTTGAGGCATAAGCAATTAGGAAATAACACTTAATACCCAGGAACCAAAAAAAAAAAAAAATAATTGTTACACGGTGTTACCATTATCAAATACATTATCTTGGTTGAGTCAATTGAAAATAACCCATAATCTGCACAACCCACATACCAATACATTGAATTGCATTTACATTGCAATCGAATATAAATAAAAAAAACAAAAAAAACAACATGTGTTTTGAAGGATCCTTCCACATTACAATTTGAATACATTGCTCTGTACTTGTAATATTCTCATATCATGTAAACCTAATTTTTAAAGCATCAGAGATTTTATACTACAATCTATTTCTGAACCACATTCAGTTTGACTTTTTTTATGGAAGTAAATGCTTTGGCTCACCCTTCATTTTCATGATGTAACTTTTTGATGGCAGGTATGGATGGGTGGAAGAGCAGCGAATTCTTCTTGCCCGTACCACAGCGATCAAGACTTGTGGCAACAGTAATATAGGCATCATTAAAAAAGGGCCCTGTGGATACTACACTGCACCCAGTGCCTACTGCTACAAAACCAATGGTAACCATCTCGGGTCTCTTGAGTTCGAGAGCTAGTGTGTTCTAGTGGAAATGCCTGGTTATTTGATTTATAAGCTGGTTAATTTAGTTTGTGTGCTTTACTGTACTGCTACTGCTATCGTTTGTAAAACACTTTCTTAAAAACAATTCTTTGTTATGTACAACACAGTAAATACCACAAAACACTAAAACAAATATTGCAAAGCTGATTGAGATTGGCGTGGTAAGATGTACAATAATACAATGTTGCTTGGTCTCTGCTCAGTTCCTTTACAAGTCTTTCATTTCCCAAAAAGATTTCTGTGCATCTTCCCGATCTAGTTAACTGTACAACCAGTTCCATGTATAACGCCTATTCAGAATTAAAACATAACAGCAAAGGATATGACAATACTGAAGAGGTTTTGGAATACAGTGGTAAAAATCAGTTCGGCTCTGTTTCTTCACACAGTGTCTTTTACAGATGTATACGTGGTCTATCCTCCATTTGGGAACAGTACCATGACATACAGTGAAGCTATGCAACGGTGTTTATCCCTTGGTGATAGCTTGGCATCAAAGAAACAACTGAGTAGTACATCCACACCCATCCCTGACGGCATGTAAGTAATAAAACTGCTTTTCATTGCGGGCGGGGCAGGGTGGGGTGGGGTGGGGTGGGGGTAGGGGGGCAGAGAAACTCCCTAAGGGCCTTATTATCTCAATGGCACTCTGCAGTGCTGACAAACCTTTTCTTTGGAACTAGACTGACACCTAAAAAATCTACAAAAACAATATACCACTATTTGTTTTATTTTTTGTCTTGATCTAAATCAGGGTTGGCCAAAGCTGGCCCTTCCACTCCTGGTCTTTGTTCCAGCTCTGTTCTAAATTGTTTAAACCCTTAAGGTACACTGGGATTTGAGCGGCTGTTGAAACAGTTTCTTCTTAAAATACATTTGAGAGTGACTCAAGTGACACAGGGAGGAAACTGACAATTTGGATGACCAGATCCAACCTGTCAGTACATTTTAAACCATGTTTCATGCGCCTCATTGCAAAAAAAAAAAAAAAGTTAGCATAATTTTATTCGTGGGACACATACTTCCTTTGTACCTTAAAGGGTTAATTGAACCAATTAAAGCTAGATCCAGACCCTGAAGTAGTTTACTATATAATTTTACCTGTTAAACCTGGAGTGGAATGGTCCTCGAGGACAGTGATTTGACACCCCTGATTTAAACAGTGGAGGATCTCATCCTTGAAGCTGGTCTATTACAGTCCAGCATACTTGTATTATATGATGTTAATCAGGAGGGAGGGAATCTGTGTGACATCAGTGGGATTAATATAGAGTTGAAGGTCGATCCCTCAGTATACTGTATTGTCTTTCTCCTTACAGACCTGCGTGGAGCAAAGACAAGGACGTGGTTCAGTTCTCCAGTGGAAAGCTGACAGTTACTCCATGTGTCAACAAACCCAGCCAGCTTGCTTCAGCCTACTGCTTCAACCCAAATAGTAAGATTTATTTGTAATACTTTCAAGAACTATAACAAATCCTACAGGATATGATATGAACTGTTTAATAGTTGCATAAAACAATTGGATTTTGAATCTTTTTTTCTTTTCTTTTTGGCAGTCACAGACTTTATTCCAGTAATCAAGGATGACAAATGTAAGCAGTCACTCCCCACTCAAATATAATACATTATACTCTCAATGTGATTTGCCTGTCTGAAATGAACTTTTTTTATATTGTTTATATTTTAGTGTGGCTCAAGATTGCCATAGTTTGCATTATCTCCTCTATATTTATCATCTTACTCATGGCTGTCACCTTCATGAAAGGGTAAGAAAATTAAGCACTTTTTTGTGTCTCTGTGTTATTTTTCAATTTTAAACACACTGATAAATGCACCAGTTACTTTTCTTGTAAGGTATGAATTTGATTGTAGAATCTACTGCATTAAGTTAAATAAGATATAGAAATTGATATAAGATAATACTCTTATACTGTATGTATAACAGTCAGTAACTAATTGTATTTTTTTTTTGTTTTGTTTTGTTTCCAGGAATAAGTGCATCTGCTGTGTCAAACGTAAAAAGCCAGCGGAAGACTCTACCCTAGAGAGAGGCCAAGGCTTTGACACAGTCAGAGGACTGCATCGTGATAGGATTCCATCATACCAGATCAGTGGCGCAAGAACCAAGCCACCAGTATTGAGTAAGGCCTTAAACACTGGCTACAGCTCTCATTACTCTAACCATGGCTTTGAATCCACACCCGAGGCCAGTAAGCAGAACTTTGCCAAAACTTATGTGGACCATGACCGTTATGAGTACAGCAATGCTGCCTTTGATAATACTTATTAAGACATCAAATCTGACTTGACTCCGCGGTTAAGCAGTGATGACTGACACAAATCAGCGACCTCTGGAATTGAATGGACTTCCTCCCACTGTATTTTTTTTTTTAATGTGTTCTACATAAAAAAATAGTCAAAATGATTTTTTTTAGTTTGTTTTAGTATTTCAAAAAATTATTTTAGTATTTTAAACCCTCTTGATTAAATCTGAAAAATGGTGCTGCTGTTCTTATAGCAGCCAAGTAATAAATAACAAAAAAATATGATTACTACAGACTTTGTGCATTAAATAAATAAATAAATAAATAAATAAATAAATAAATAAATAAATAAAAAGTTGTTGTTTGGTATTTTTTAAAAGCAACTAAAATGGAACGGGGTTCCAGGTTTTGCTATGAGTTTAGTCAAGCATATTGTATGGAAATAACGAGCTAAGGTGTGTCTGGGCAAGCTCATAAAAAACTGCAATGGCTCAGAATTCCATGTAATTGTAACCTTAATTCCACCCAACGTTTATGTTTGCTATGACTGTACAGGAAATATGTGGAGTTTTATTACTAGGGTGTTAAAAACAAAATGTACTTAACAGACTATTAAGCTTTTTGGTTTTAGTTATTAATAATAATAATAATAATAATAATAATAATAATAATAATAATAATAATAATAATAAAAGTAGGTGTTTAAATATTGTAGGTGAAATTGGTATGTATATTTGGTAAGTTTTACTCGAGGAGCTGAACCTGAGGGTGGTGTGCGTGTGTGTGACACCATAAAGATAGCAAAGCTATGTTCAAAACTGGAATCAGTTTAACTTGTTTAAAAGGCTAGTATATGGTAATAGAAATAGTTTAGAGTTTACATGCTGCTATTTGTTATATAATGTATTGTTTTTTTGTCTTTTGTAAATGTTAGGCAATAAGGACTAAAATCTGTAAATTGTTTCATACCTTATTTCCTGTGGTTTAATTTCTGTTCCTGGGTGTGTCAGAGAACCTTTACCCAAGTCCTTCAAAACACAGCTACTGAAGAAAGGAATGATGTACAGTACTTGTGTCATTCAATCCTTGTTAAACTACTGGTCATAGCAGTAAATACCACAAAACACCAGCAAATGCTGTTATGCACAGTTTTATAGGCAAATGCTATGCAATGTCACTTCTATACATGCTGCATCTGCCGTTAGACACAGAAGTGACAGATAATTCCTTTAGGTCAGGCGAGGTCAAAGTTGTCTCTTCCATTCCTGGTCTTTGTTCCAACCCAAATTGTTTAATTGAACCTGCATCCAGACCAGGGCCGGATTAAAGGACATGGGGGCCCTACGTTAACCCATATTTTGGGGGCCCTATGCACATGGCGAATGGTGTTATTGGCATATTGGTTAATCCGGCCCTGCGTTGGGGACAGAGAGAGTGAGCGGAGCAGAGCGAGCCAATTATATATGGAGCGGGGGGAGCGGAGCGGCGTAGTTGCTGGAGTGGAGCGTGGTGCAGACATTTCCAGCCTGCTCTTTCACAGCACTGAGAAGAACTGAGCACGGTTTTGCTCCAAAACGAGTTTGCACCAAAAATGTAAAGAAGAAGGTGACAAATACAGATGCAGTCACTGTAAAGTATTTTCCATCATGCCTTTGCATGGTAACCATTAATTTTCCAGTTTCAAACCAAAATTAGGCACTTTTATGTTTTGCAGACTTGAGAATTGCATTTAAAAAAAAAAAAGCTTTTATATTCAATGATTCGTGTTGCACTTTATAATTCATTATGGAGGGAAAAATATCTATTCTCCCGATTGTGGAGCTGCCATATAAAAATGTAAGTCAGTGTGTCCATCTGTCTGCGGTTATTACAAAGCCTATACTGTTTTTTACCGTTCTATATACTGTATGAACTATATAACTTATCTGAACACTTTATGTAGGCTTTTTTCTTTGCTGATCATAGCTGGGCATGAGGCTTGTTAAGCTGTGTATGCTTTTATTGCCTTGTACCATATGACAGAAATCACATGCGAAAGATAATAATTTAATCTCACTGTTGTTAATGATCATTTTAATTAACATTCAAACATCTGTTGGAACATACAACAAAAAATGATGCAATGTGGATCACAGACATAAAAAAGCTTCTGTCCCAGACAGTAAAGTACAAATGCATTAGCAAGTTCATAATATAACTTAATGTTATATGGGTATGCCAAAGTGGCTAACAGTGTGCAGGTGCAAGTGATCAATGAACAGACAGACAATTATAATCCAGGTGCAAAGGAGTTTAATGCGTTTGTATGTCCAGTGCCTGACGGCAGAACAAACAGTAAACAATAATGATGGTAAGTAATACAGTGGTGTGTATTACGGACTATAATCCCCGGGTTTGTCCCGAAATAATAGTCCTGTTTATTGTACACCCACACGAAACACAAAGCACATACACAAGTCGATAGTGCGTGAATTAGTGCTCGTGGTGACAATACAGTTATTTGTGATACAAGTATTGTGCTGTTCCGGGTTTGCGCTGGACTCTGGCAACAGCTCCAGAATGTGTTAGCTGTCTAATAATAACAAGTAATACTTAGACAAAACAAACAAACACTCATGATACGGATATTATATATATTGTGTGACCCTGGGCAAGTCACTTAACCTCCTTGTGCTCCGTCTTTCGGGCGAGACGTAGTTGTAAGTGACTCTGCAGCTGATGCATAGTTCACACACCCTAGTCTCTGTAATTCGCCTTAGATAAACGCGCCTGCTAAATACACAAACAAATTATATATATATATATATATATATATATATCCTGCTAAATACACAAACAAATTATATATATATATATATATATATATATATATATATATATATATATATATATATATATATATATATATATATATTTGCATGCCCCGGTAGCTAAATGCTTAGTTACGGCTCTAGGCAAAACCAAAGCACAAGGCCAGTATACAATATTTTTCTGTATGCATTCTTTTCTGTTGAGCACTACTGACACCGTTGAAACGGTGAGTCTTAGGTCGCCTGCGGATACATTAGTCCAATCAATGCGTCTGAACCTGGGGTGTAATCCCAAGGTAACTGCTCACTGTTAACAGGTTTGAAGACGTTAATTCACGTTTTAAATAATACAGTGTCTCCTTCAGACTTGTTAAAGGAGAGTTTCAGAAATAACATTCAAAACTATGCGCGAGTAAATACCATCCTAACTCCTAACATCCAAAAAAAAAAAAGAAAAAAAAGAAAATAAATAACATTTTATGCCCCGGTAGCTGCGATATGGAGTCTTGCATGCCCCTGTAGTTGTGATATGGAGTCTTTCCATCCACCTCCGTTTGCTTCAACCGGAGGCGCATGCAATTTATATATATATATATATATATATATATATATATATATATATATATATATATATATATATATATATATATATATTTGCATGCCCCGGTAGCTAAATGCTTAGTTACGGGCAAAACCAAAGCCAATGGCCAGTATACAATATTTTTTTCTGTATGCATTCTTTTCTCTTGAGGACTACTGACACCGTTGAAACGGTGAGTCTTAGGTCGCCTGCGGATACATTAGTCCAATCAATGCGTCTGAACCTGTGGTGTAATCCCAAGGTAACTGCTCACTGTTAACAGGTTTGAAGACGTTAATTCACGTTTTAAATAATACAGTGTCCCCTTCAGACTTGTTAAAGGAGAGTTTCAGAAATAACATTCAAAACTATGCGCGAGTAAATACCATCCTAACTCCTAACATCCAAAAAAAAAAGAAAAAAAATAACATTTTATGCCCCGGTAGCTGCGATATGGAGTCTTGCATGCCCCTGTAGTTGTGATATGGAGTCTTTCCATCCACCTCCGTTTGCTTCAACCGGAGGCGCATGCAATTTTTATATATATATATATATATATATATATATATATATATATATATATATATATATATATATATATATATTTGCATGCCCCGGTAGCTAAATGCTTAGTTACGGCTCTGGGCAAATCAAAGCCCATGGCCAGTATACAATATTTTTCTGTATGCATTCTTTTCTGTTGAGCACTACTGACACCGTTGAAAATACCATCCTAACTACTAACATCCAAAAATAAAAAAGAAAAAAAATAACTTTTTATGCCCCTGTAGCTGCGATGTGGAGTCTAGCATGCCCCTGTAGCTGCGATATGGAGTCTTTCCATCCACCTCCGTTTGCTTCAACCGGAGGCGCATGCAATTTATATATATATATATATATATATATATATATATATATATATATATATATATATATATATTTGCATGCCCCGGTAGCTAAATGCTTAGTTACGGCTCTGGGCAAAACCAAAGCCCATGGCCAGTATACAATATTTTTCTGTATGCATTCTTTTCTGTTGAGGACTTCTGACACCGTTGAAACGGTGAGTCTTAGGTCGCCTGCGGATACATTAGTCCAATCAATGCGTCTGAACCTGGGGTGTAATCCCAAGGTAACTGCTCACTGTTAACAGGTTTGAAGACGTTAATTCACGTTTTAAATAATACAGTGTCCCCTTCAGACTTGTTAAAGGAGAGTTTCAGAAATAACATTCAAAACTATGCGCGAGTAAATACCATCCTAACTCCTAACATCCAAAAAAAAAAAAAAAAGGAAAAAAAATAACATTTTATGCCCCGGTAGCTGCGATATGGAGTCTTGCATGCCCCTGTAGTTGTGATATGGAGTCTTTCCATCCACCTCCGTTTGCTTCAACCGGAGGCGCATGCAATTTATATATATATATATATATTTGCATGCCCCGGTAACTAAATGCTTAGTTACGGCTCTGGGCAAATCAAAGCCCATGGCCAGTATACAATATTTTTCTGTATGCATTCTTTTCTGTTGAGCATTACTGACACCGTTGAAAATACCATCCTAACTACTAACATCCAAAAATAACAAAGAAAAAAATAAAAAAAATAACATTTTATGCCCCTGTAGCTGCGATGTGGAGTCTTGCATGCCCCTGTAGCTGCGATATGGAGTCTTTCCATCCACCTCCGTTTGCTTCAACCGGAGGCGCATGCAATTTATATATATATATATATATATATATATATATATATATATATATATATATATATTTGCATGCCCCGGTAGCTAAATGTTTAGTTACGGCTCTGGGCAAAACCAAAGCCCATGGCCAGTATACAATATTTTTTCTGTAAACATTCTTTTCTGTTGAGGACTACTGACACCGTTGAAACGGTGAGTCTTAGGTCGCCTGCGGATACATTAGTCCAATCAATGCGTCTGAACCTGTGGTGTAATCCCAAGGTAACTGCTCACTGTTAACAGGTTTGAAGACGTTAATTCACGTTTTAAATAATACAGTGTCCCCTTCAGACTTGTTAAAGGAGAGTTTCAGAAATAACATTCAAAACTATGCGCGAGTAAATACCATCCTAACTCCTAACATCCAAAAAAAAAAAAAAAGAAAAAAAATAACATTTTATGCCCCTGTAGCTGCGATGTGGAGTCTTGCATGCCCCTGTAGCTGCGATATGGAGTCTTTCCATCCACCTCCGTTTGCTTCAACCGGAGGCGCATGCAATTTATATATATATATATATATATATATATATATATATATATATATATATATATATATATATATATATATATGTATTTGCATGCCCCGGTAGCTAAATGCTTAGTTACGGCTCTGGGCAAAACCAAAGCCCATGGCCAGTATACAATATTTTTCTGTATGCATTCTTTTCTGTTGAGCACTACTGACACCGTTGAAACGGTGAGTCTTAGGTCGCCTAAGGATACATTAGTCCAATCAATGCGTCTGAACCTGGGGTGTAATCCCAAGGTAACTGCTCACTGTTAACAGGTTTGAAGACGTTAATTCACGTTTTAAATAAAACAGTGTCCCCTTCAGACTTGTTAAAGGAGAGTTTCATAAATAACATTGAAAACTATGCGCGAGTAAATACCATCCTAACTCCTAACATCCAAAAAAAAAAAAAGAAAAAAAAGAACATTTTAAGACCCGGTAGCTGCGATATGGAGTCTTGCATGACCCTGTCGTTGTGATATGGAGTCTTTCCATCCACCTCCGTTTGCTTCAACCGGAGGCGCATGCAATTTATATATATATATATATATATATATATATATATATATATATATATATATATATATATATATATATATATATATATATATATTTGCATGCCCCGGTAGCTAAATGCTTAGTTACGGCTCTGGGCAAAACCAAAGCCCATGGCCAGTATACAATATTTTTTCTGTAAACATTCTTTTCTGTTGAGGACTACTGACACCGTTGAAACGGTGAGTCTTAGGTCGCCTGCGGATACATTAGTCCAATCAATGCGTCTGAACCTGTGGTGTAATCCCAAGGTAACTGCTCACTGTTAACAGGTTTGAAGACGTTAATTCACGTTTTAAATAATACAGTGTCCCCTTCAGACTTGTTAAAGGAGAGTTTCAGAACTAACATTCAAAACTATGCGCGAGTAAATACCATCCTAACTCCTAACATCCAAAAAAAAAAAAAAAGAAAAAAAATAACATTTTATGCCCCTGTAGCTGCGATGTGGAGTCTTGCATGCCCCTGTAGCTGCGATATGGAGTCTTTCCATCCACCTCCGTTTGCTTCAACCGGAGGCGCATGCAATTTTTATATATATATATATATATATATATATATATATATATATATATATATATATATATATATATATATATATATATATTTGCATGCCCCGGTAGCTAAATGCTTAGTTACGGCTCTGGGCAAATAAAAGCCCATGGCCAGTATACAATATTTTTCTGTATGCATTCTTTTCTGTTGAGCACTACTGACACCGTTGAAAATACCATCCTAACTACTAACATCCAAAAATAAAAAAGAAAAAAAGAAAAAAAATAACTTTTTATGCCCCTGTAGCTGCGATGTGGAGTCTTGCATGCCCCTGTAGCTGCGATATGGAGTCTTTCCATCCACCTCCGTTTGCTTCAACCGGAGGCGCATGCAATTTATATATATATATATATATATATATATATATATATATATATATATATATATATATATATATATATATATATTTGCATGCCCCGGTAGCTAAATGCTTAGTTACGGCTCTGGGCAAAACCAAAGCCCATGGCCAGTATACAATATTTTTCTGTATGCATTCTTTTCTGTTGAGGACTACTGACACCGTTGAAACGGTGAGTCTTAGGTCGCCTGCGGATACATTAGTCCAATCAATGCGTCTGAACCTGGGGTGTAATCCCAAGGTAACTGCTCACTGTTAACAGGTTTGAAGACGTTAATTCACGTTTTAAATAATACAGTGTCCCCTTCAGACTTGTTAAAGGAGAGTTTCAGCAATAACATTCAAAACTATGCGCGAGTAAATACCATCCTAACTCCTAACATGCAGAAAAAAAAGAAAATAAATAACATTTTATGCCCCGGTAGCTGCGATATGGAGTCTTGCATGCCCCTGTATTTGTGATATGGAGTCTTTCCATCCACCTCCGTTTGCTTCAACCGGAGGCGCATGCAATTTATTGATATATATATATATATATATATATATATATATATATATATATATATATATATATATATATATATATATATATTGCATGCCCCGGTAGCTAAATGCTTAGTTACTGCTCTGGTCAAATCAAAGCCCATGGCCAGTATACAATATTTTTCTGTATGCATTCTTTTCTGTTGAGCACTACTGACACCGTTGAAAATACCATCCTAACTACTAACATCCAAAAATAAAAAAGAAAAAAAGAAAAAAAATAACATTTTATGCCCCTGTAGCTGCGATATGGAGTCTTGCATGCCCCTGTAGTTGTGATATGGAGTCTTTCCATCCACCTCCGTTTGCTTCAACCGGAGGCGCATGCAATTTATATATATATATATATATATATATATATATATATATATATATATATATATATATATATATATATATATATATATATATATATATATATATATATATATATATATATATATATATATATATATATATATATATATATATATATATATATATATATATATATTTGCATGCCCCGGTATCTGAATGCTTAGTTACGGCTCTGGGCAAAACCAAAGCCCATGGCCAGTATACAATATTTTTCTGTATGCATTCTTTTCTGTTGAGCACTACTGACACCGTTGAGACGGTGAGTCTTAGGTCGCCTGCGGATACATTAGTCCAATCAATGCGTCTGAACCTGGGGTGTAATCCCAAGGTAACTGCTCACTGTTAACAGGTTTGAAGACGTTAATTCACGTTTTAAATAATACAGTGTCCCCTTCAGACTTGTTAAAAATAACATTTTATGCCCCGGTAGCTGCGATATGGAGTCTTGCATGCCCCTGTAGTTGTGATATGGAGTCTTTCCATCCACCTCCGTTTGCTTCAACCGGAGGCGCATGCAATTTATATATATATATATATTTGCATGCCCCGGTAGCTAAATGCTTAGTTACTGCTCTGGTCAAATCAAAGCCCATGGCCAGTATACAATATTTTTCTGTATGCATTCTTTTCTGTTGAGCACTACTGACACCGTTGAAAATACAATCCTAACTACTAACATCCAAAAATAAAAAAGAAAAAAAGAAAAAAATAACATTTTATGACCCTGTAGCTGCGATGTGGAGTCTTGCATGCCCCTGTAGCTGCGATATGGAGTCTTTCCATCCACCTCCGTTTGCTTCAACCGGAGGCGCATGCAATTTATATATATATATATTTGCATGCCCCGGTAGCTAAATGCTTAGTTACGGCTCTGGGCAAAACCAAAGCCCATGGCCAGTATACAATATTTTTTCTGTATGCATTCTTTTCTGTTGAGGACTACTGACACCGTTGAAACGGTGAGTCTTAGGTCGCCTGCGGATACATTAGTCCAATCAATGCGTCTGAACCTGTGGTGTAATCCCAAGGTAACTGCTCACTGTTAACAGGTTTGAAGACGTTAATTCACGTTTTAAATAATACAGTGTCCCCTTCAGACTTGTTAAAGGAGAGTTTCAGAAATAACATTCAAAACTTTGCGCGAGTAAATACCATCCTAACTCCTAACATCCAAAAAAAAAAAAAAGAAAAAAAATAACATTTTATGCCCCTGTAGCTGCGATGTGGAGTCTTGCATGCCCCTGTAGCTGCGATATGGAGTCTTTCCATCCACCTCCGTTTGCTTCAACCGGAGGCGCATGCAATTTTTATATATATATATATATATATATATATATATATATATATATATATATATATATATATATTTGCATGCCCCGGTAGCTAAATGCTTAGTTACGGCTCTGGGCAAATCAAAGCCCATGGCCAGTATACAATATTTTTCTGTATGCATTCTTTTCTGTTGAGCACTACTGACACCGTTGAAAATACCATCCTAACTACTAACATCCAAAAATAAAAAAGAAAAAAAGAAAAAAAAAAACTTTTTATGCCCCTGTAGCTGCGATGTGGAGTCTTGCATGCCCCTGTAGCTGCGATATGGAGTCTTTCCATCCACCTCCGTTTGCTTCAACCGGAGGCGCATGCAATTTATATATATATATATATATATATATATATATATATATATATATATATATATATATATATATATATATATATATTTGCATGCCCCGGTAGCTAAATGCTTAGTTACGGCTCTGGGCAAAACCAAAGCCCATGGCCAGTATACAATATTTTTCTGTATGCATTCTTTTCTGTTGAGGACTACTGACACCGTTGAAACGGTGAGTCTTAGGTCGCCTGCGGATACATTAGTCCAATCAATGCTTCTGAACCTGGGGTGTAATCCCAAGGTAACTGCTCACTGTTAACAGGTTTGAAGACGTTAATTCACGTTTTAAATAATACAGTGTCCCCTTCAGACTTGTTAAAGGAGAGTTTCAGCAATAAGATTTAAAACTATGCGCGAGTAAATACCATCCTAACTCCTAACATCCA